>NW_028320940.1:0-162500 GCF_062004578.1 Staurois parvus | reverse complement strand
CAAAGGTTAAGTGAACGTCTCTCCTTTTTATCTGCTTTCAGGTGTGATTTCTATATTGCCCACACCTGTTACTTGCCCCAGGTGAGTTTACAGGAGCATCACATGCTTGTAACATTCTTATTTATCCGCAGTTGTGAAAGGGTGCCAATACTTTTGTCCAGCCCATTTTTGGAGGTTTGTGTGACATTATGTCGAATTTGCTTTCTTTCCTCCCTTTTTTTGTTTTGTCCCAATACACACAAAGGGAATAAACATGTGTATAGCAAAACATGTGTTAATGCAATACGTTTCGTGAGAAATACATGATTTCCTGGAGAAATATCAAGGGTGCCAACAATTTCGGCCATGACTGTATATATATATATATACACACACACATATATATATATATATATACACACACATACACACACATATATATACACACACACATATATATATATATACACACACACACACACACACACATATATATACACACACACACACATATATATATACACACACACACACACACATATATATAGATATACAGTTGTGTCCAAAATTATTCAACCCCCACTGAAATTGAGTGTTTTGGCCAGTTTGACATTGCTTTTGATCATTCAGTCATCTTGCTTACATTTACATTAAAGAGGCACTTGTAGGTCAGACAAATATAACATAACAGTTATAATGAAATAACCACAAATGTCTTTTCTGTGCTCACAGCATTATCAGTTTTATTCAACCCCCAAGTGACATTCAATCTTAGTACTTAGTACAGCATCCTTTTACAGTTATAACAGCTTTTAAACGTGAAGCATAGCTTGACACAAGTGTCTTGCAGCGATCTACGGGTATCTTCGCCCATTCTTCATGGGCAAAGGCCTCCAGTTCAGTCACATTCTTAGGCTTGCGCACTGCAACTGCTTTCTTTAAGTCCCACCAGAGGTTCTCAATCGGATTTAAGTCTGGTGACTGCGATGGCCACTCCAAAATGTTCCAGCCTTTCCTCTGCAACCATGCTCTAGTGGACTTGGAGGTATGCTTGGGATCATTGTCCTGTTGAAAGGTCCAACGTCTCCCAAGCCTCAGGTGTGTGACGGACTGCATCACGTTTCCATCCAATATCTCCTGGTACTGAAGAGAATTCATGGTACCTTGCACACGCTGAAGCTTCCCTGTACCTGCAGAAGCAAAACAGCCCCAAAGCATGATTGACCCTCCACCATGCTTCACAGTAGGCAAGGTGTTCTTTTCATCATAGGCCTTGTTCTTCCTCCTCCAAACATAGCGTTGATCCATGGGCCCAAACAGTTCTAATTTTGTTTCATCAGTCCACAGAACACTATCCCACAACTTTTGTGGTTTGTCCACATGGCTTTTGGCATACTGCAGTCGACTCTTCTTATTCTTTGGAGACAGCAAGGGGGTACGCCTGGGAGTTCTGGCACGGAGGCCTTCATTACGCAGTGTGCGTCTTATTGTCTGGGCTGAAACTTCTGTACCCACATCTGACAAATCTTTTCTCAGTTCCTCAGCAGTCACACGGGGACTTCTCTCCACTCTACGCTTCAGGTAGCGCACAGCAGTCGAAGTCAGCATCTTCTTTCTGCCACGACCAGGTAGCGTTTCAACAGTGCCCTTTGCCTTGAATTTGCGAATGATGCTTCCTAAGGTGTCTCTTGGTATGTTTAACATCTTTGCAATCTTCTTATAGCCATTGCCCTTCCTGTGAAGAGAAATCACCTCTTCTCTTGTCTTCCTGGACCATTCTCTTGCCTTCACCATGTTTGTAACCACACCAGTAAATGTCTAGAAGGAGCTGAGTATCACAGTCATTTTAAAGCTGCCTAATTGGTGCTTATTATGCTTGATTGCTGCTCGGTGACATCCACAGGTGTTTTCAATACCTGATGGAAAGCACCTGTATGAACCTCTGTTCTTCAGAGTGGTAGTCTTTAAGGGGTTGAATAATTGTGGCAATGAAGAAACCACATAAGAACCATTTACTACTGTATTACATAAACAATTGATGTCATTTTAGTTGCATTTGGGTAGTTACAACGTCCTTGTAGGATTTGATTCTGAATACAATTCCAAATGTACACTATAGTCCCTAAACCCCTTTACAGCATTGGGGGTTGAATAATTTTGGACACAACTGTATATATATACATACACATACCCGCGCCGCCATTTGCGACCACGGATGTCAATCACCGGGTCCCAGCCGATAATTACCCGCCGGCGCCCAGTGATTACCGAGCATCTCTGACGGGGAGGAGAACCGTTTTGTTTACAAACAATCGTCCTCCGTCAGCTGGAGCACAGCCATCCCGATCAGTGTGACACCCCCCCCCCCTAGTAAAACACTCCCAGCACACAGTTAACCCTTTGATCGCCCCTCACATTAACCCCTGCCTTCCCAGTGTCATTAGTACAGTGTCAGTACTTTTTTTTTTTTTTTTAGCACTGATCATTGCATCAGTGTCACTGGGGATGTCAGTGACACCAAGTCAGTTAGCTCCCCCCCAGTGTCAGAATGTCCGCCGCAGTCCCGCTAAAAGTCGCCGATCGCCGCCATTACTAGTAGAAAACAAAAATCCCAGTATCTATACCGCCATTTGTAAACGCGATAACTTTCACGTAAACCAATTCATTGACACATATTGGGATTTTTTTTTTTGTTTTTTTTATTTTAGCAAAGACACGGAGCAGGATACATTTTGGCCGAAATTTATGAGGAAATTTGATTTTTTTTTACTGGACGTGTTTAATAAAATAAAAAAAAAAATCCCAGTATCTATACCGCCATTTGTAAACGCGATAACTTTCACGTAAACCAATTCATTGACACATATTGGGATTTTTTTTTTTAATTTATTTTTTTTTAGCAAAGACACGGAGCAGGATAGATTTTGGGCGAAATTTCTAATGAAATTTTAGTTTTGTTTTTTTTTTTTACTGGACGTTTTATACCAAAAAGTCCAAAATATTGTTTTTTTCCCCTCACAATTGTTGGTCTTTTTTTTTTTTGCTTAGAGCGCAAAAAATTAAAAACCGCACAGGCGATCAAATACCACCGAAAGAAAGCTCGATTCAAAAAAAAAAAAAAAAAAATAGTAAATTTAATTTGGGTGGAGCGTTGCATGACCGCGCAATTGTCAGTTAAAGCAATGCAGCGCCGTAATGCAAAAAATGGCCTGGTCAGGAAGGGGGGGGGATCCTCTGGAGGGGGAGGGGTTAAACTGATGACAAATATAGAAATCTTACTCTCTGTGTAACAGATGAGTGATACGAAGCTCTGGTTTTAAAGAAAAAGATTTTATTGAAGTAGGTATTCTTAAAGTGGCGCTTCGCTCTCCCAACCAATAGGAACGGTTTTTATTCCTTATGCTGCTACCATAAAAAAAATAAATAAATAAATGGACAGGATGGTATATTTGCTTGTTTTTTTTTTTTTTTCATTTCCTCAGTTACTTCCTGGTTTCTGGCCTAGGCCAACGATGTCATACATTCCAGGAGTTTTCTTGAGTGGAGGGGCTTTCCCAGGCAAGCACACCATTCTGCCTGCATGCCTGAGCTAAGGACAAATAGATTCAAGGAAGTAAATGCTGCATGAATCATCTGCCCTTACTCAAGATGGCCACAGCTAGGAATGCTAGGGGGGTGTTTTTTAAAGCTATTGGAGACACGGATGGATGGGGGAGAATTTGCTTTGAATATGAAAGCGGAGCTCCACCCAAAAGAGGAAGTTCCGCTTTAAGGCCTTGTCCCCCACCATGTCCTGTGGTCTGATGACACCAAGATCAACTGATTGGGTTCAGATGGTGTCAGGCGTGCGTGGCGGCAACCAGGTGAGGAGTACAAAGACAAGTGTGTCTTGCCTACAGTCAACCATGGTGGTGGGAGTGTCATGGTCTGGGGCTCCATGAGTGCTGGGGAGCTACAGTTCATTGAGGGAACCATGAATGCCAACATGTACTGTGACATACTGAAGCAGACCATGATCCCCTCCCTTCGGAGACTGGGCCGCAGGGCAGTATTCCAACATAACGACCCCAAACACACCTCCAAGACCACCACTGCCTTGCTAAAGAAGCTGAGGGTACAGGTGATGGACTGGCCAAGCATGTCTCCAGATCTGAACCCTACTGAGCATCTGTGGGGCCTCCGTGTGCCTACAACCAAGCATGGTGGTGGGAGTGTCATGGTCTGGGGCTGCATGAGTGCTGCCGGCACTGGGGGGCTACAGTTCATTGAGGGAACCATGAATGCCAACATGTACTGTGACATACTGAAGCAGAGCATGATCCCCTCCCCCCGGAGACTGGGCCGCAGGGCAGTATTCCAACATAACGACCCCAAACACACCTCCAAGACCACCACTGCCTTGCTAAAGAAGCTGAGGGTAAAGGTGATGGACTGGCCAAGCATGTCTCCAGACCTGAACCCTACTGAGCATCTGTGGGGCCTCCTCAAACAGAAGGTGGAGGAGCGCAAGGTCTGTAACATCCACCAGCTCCGTGATGGCGTCATGGAGGAGTGGAAGATGGAAGGTGGAGGAGCGCAAGGTCTCTAACATCCACCAGCTCCGTGATGGCGTCATGGAGGAGTGGAAGATGGAAGGTGGAGGAGAGCAAGGTCTCTAACATCCACCAGCTCCGTGGTGACGTCATGGAGGAGTGGAAGACGGAAGGTGGAGGAGCGCAAGGTCTCTAACATCCACCAGCTCCGTGGTGACGTCATGGAGGAGTGGAAGATGGAAGGTGGAGGAGAGCAAGGTCTCTAACATCCATCAGCTCCGTGATGTTGTCATGGAGGAGTGGAAGAGGACTCCGGTGGCAACCTGTGAAGCTCTGGTGACCTCCATGCCCAAGAGGTTTAAGGCAGTGCTGGAAAATAATGGCGGCCACACAAAATATTGACCCTTTGGGCCCAATTTGGACATTGTCACTTAGGGGTGGAGTCACTTTTGTTGCCGGCGGTTTAGACATTAATGGCGGTGTGTTGAGTTATTTTGAGGGGACAGCAAATTTCCATGTTATACAAGCTGTACACTGACTACGTCACATTGTAGCAAAGTGTCATTTCTTCAGTGTTGTCACATGAAAAGAATCAAAGATTGACACAAATGTGAGGAGGTGGGGGGGGGGGGGGGGCTCACTTCTGGGAGATACTGGATATATATCTACACAACACATTATGCACATAGACACACACACTAGAAATGGGAGATCCATGATGACAATGGGGGGGGGGGTCCTTCAGGGTAATTGTTATGTAGTAATACTAATAACTGGCGACACTGACCCACCACCCGGTATAGGAAGCACCTGGCCAGGTGGGGGAGGGGCTTCTTTGGGTTTTCTTTAAAAAAGTGGGTGTGTCTATTTGTTTGGGTGGAGGGGAATCCTCTCTGGGGGAGGGGGGAATATCAGGAAAGGGGGAATCCTCTATCAGGGGGAGGGGAATCCCTTCTGGCATTGGGGGGGTATATAAGGGACGGAAAACCTCTGATGGGGGAATATCGCAAAGGGGGAATCTCCTCCGAGGGAAGGGGGGGGGGATTTCGGGGAAGGGCGATCCCCTCCGAGGGAAGGGGGGGATATCGGGGAAGGGCGATCCCCTCCGAGGGAAGGGGGGGGGATTTCGGGGAAGGGCGATCCCCCTCCGAGGGAAGGGATATCGGGGAAGGGCGATCCCCCTCCGAGGGAAGGGATATCGGGGAAGGGCGATCCCCTCCGAGGAAAGGGGGGGGGAGATCGGGGAAGGGCGATCCCCTCCGAGGGAAGGGGGGGGGGATATCGGGGAAGGGCGATCCCCTCCGAGGGAAGGGGGGGGATATCGGGGAAGGGCGATCCCCTCCGAGGGAAGGGGGGGGATATCGGGGAAGGGCGATCCCCTCCGAGGGCAGGGGGGGGGATATCGGGGAAGGGCGATCCCCTCCGAGGGTAGGGGGGGGATATCGGGGAAGGGCGATCCCCTCCGAGGGAAGGGGGGGATATCGGGGAAGGGCGATCCCCTCCGAGGGAAGGGGGGGATATCGGGGAAGGGCGGGGATATCGGGGAAGGGCGATCCCCTCCGAGGGAAGGGGGGGGATATCGGGGAAGGGTGATCCTCTCCCACAGGAAAGGGGGGGATATCGGGGAAGGGCGATCCCCTCCCAGAGGGAAGGGGGGAATATCGGGGAAGGGCAATCCCCTCCCAGAGGGAAGGGGGGGATATCGGGGAAGGGCGGATATCGGGGAAGGGCGATCCCCTCCGAGGGAAGGGGGGGATATCGGGGAAGGGCGATCCCCTCCGAGGGAAGGGGGGGGGATATCGGGGAAGGGCGATCCCCTCCGAGGGAAGGGGGGGGGATATCGGGGAAGGGCGATCCCCTCCGAGGGAAGGGGGGGGGATATCGGGGAAGGGCGATCCTCTCCCAGAGGGAAGGAAAGGGGTGTGGCACTCCTCTATAGGGATCAGTATGGGGTCTCCTCTATAGGGATTGGTATGGGGGAGGGGTCTCCACTATAGGGGTTGGTATGGGGGAGGAAATGCTCTGTAGGGGTGGAGAGAGGGGGTCTCTTCTACAGGGGTCAGTATGGGGGTCTCCTCTATTGGGTGTGGTATGGGGGAGGGGATGTTCTGTAAGGGGGGGAGGGGGGTCTCCTCTATAGGGTGTGGTATGGTGGAGGGGATGCTCTGTGGGGGGGGCTCCAATATAGGGGGCGATAATGCTCTGTGGGGAGGTTCTCCTCTATAGGGGTTGGTATTGGGGATGCTCTATCTGTGGGGGGGAGCTCCTCTATAGGGGCAGTATAGGGGAGGGGGGGATCGTCTCTATAGGTGGTCGTTTGAGGGAAGAGGATGCTGTGTGTGTGGGGGGGGGGGTCTCTTCTATAGGGGGAGGTAACACTGTGCAGATGGGGGGGGGGTCACCTCTATAGATGGGTTGTATGGAGGAGGGGAGCTCCACTACAGGGGTGGGGGGTAGTCTCCTCTGTAGGGGCCGGAATGGGGTCTCCACTATAGGGGTCGGTATGACGGAGGGGGTCCCTATAGGGGCCGGTATGGGGGAGGGGGTCTCCTCTATAGTGGCCAGCATGGGGATGCTCTTGGGGGGGGGGGGTCTCCTATATAGGGTCAGTATGGGGAAGATAGGTCTCCTCTATAGGGTGTGGTATGGGGATGTTCTGTGGGGGAGGAGAGGGGCCTCCTTTATAGGGGGCGGTATGGGGGGGAAGGGTATGCTCTGTGTGCGTTGGAAGGGGGTCCCTTCTATAGGGGGCGGTATGGGGGAGGGGGTCTCCTCTATAGTGGGTCGGTATGGGTGAAGTGGGGGGGTCTCCTCTATAAGGGGTGGAATGGGGGAGAGGATGCTCATGGGGGGGGGGGGGGGGGTCTCCTTTATAGGGGGCAACATGCGGTCTCCTCTATAGGGATTGGTATAGAGGAAGAGGGGTCTCCTCTATAAGGGGTGGTATACAGGAAGGGGATGCTCGGGGGGGGGGGGGATTTACTCTATAGGGGTCAGTAAGGTGGAGGGGGTCTCCTCTATAGGGGGTGATATAGGTGAGAGGGTTCCTCTATAGGGGCGGAATGGGCGAAGGGTTTCATCTATGGGGACGGTATCCTCTATAGAGGGGAGTATGGGGAAAGGGGGGCGCTATAGGGGTCGTCTTCTCTATAGGGGTTGGTATGGGGGGAGGGAATGCCTCGGGGGGGGGGGGTCTCCTCTATAGGGGATAGTATCGGGGAAGGGAATGCTCTGTAAGGTGGGGGGGGTCTAATCTACAGGGGTCAGTATGTGGGAGAAGGGGGGGTCTCCTCTATAAGGTGTGGTATGGGGGAGGGGATGCTCTGTGGAGGGGACTCCATTATAGGGGGTGGTAATGCTCTGTGGGGGGGGTATCCTTTATAGGGGCCATATGGGGAGGGTCTCCTCTACAGGGGTTGGTATTGGGAAAGGGGATGCTCTGTGTGAGTGGGGGGGGGGGGGGATCTCCTCTATAGGAGGCTGTATGGGGAAGGGAGGTCTCCTCTATAAGGGCGGTATAGGGGAGGGGGATCATCTCTATAGGTGGTCATATGAGGGAAGGGGATGTTGAGTGTGTGTGGGGGAGGGGGGGGTCTCCTCTATAGGGGGAGGGGACACTGTGCAGATGGGGGGGGGGGATCAAGTCTATAGGGGGTTGTATGGAGGGGATGCTCTGTGGGGTAGGGGGGTTCCTCTATAGGGGGAGGTATGGGGGGGGATGATCAATTTTGTAGAACTCGGGATGGGGGATCTCCACTATAGGGGTTGGTATGATGGAGGGGGGTCCCTATAGGGTCCGGCATGGGGGAGGGATGCTCTGTGGGGGGGGGGGTCTCCTCTATATGGGGCAGTATGTGGAAGGGGGGGTCTCCTCTATAGGGTGTGGTATGGAGGAGGGGTTGCTCTGTGTGTGTGTTGGGGGGGGGAGTCTCCTCTATAGGGTGTGGTATGGAGGTGGGGTTGCTCTGTGTGTGTGTTGGGGGGGGGGGGGGGGGGTCTCCTCTATAGGGTGTGGTATGGAGGAGGGGTTGCTCTGTGTGTGTGTGGGGGGGGGGGGGAGGGTCTCCTCTATAGGGTGTGGTATGGAGGAGGGGTTGCTCTGTGTGTGTGTTTGAAGGGGGGTCTCCTCTATAGGGGGCGGTATGGAGGTGGGGTTGCTCTGTGTGTGTGTTTGGGGGGGGGGGGGGGGGGGGTCTCCTCTATAGGGTGTGGTATGGAGGAGGGGTTGCTCTGTGTGTGTGTTTGGGGGGGGGTCTCCTCTATAGGGTGTGGTATGGAGGAGGGGTTGCTCTGTGTGTGTGTTTGAAGGGGGGTCTCCTCTATAGGGGGCGGTATGGAGGTGGGGTTGCTCTGTGTGTGTGTTTTTTCTCCTCTATAGGGTGTGGTATGGAGGAGGGGTTGCTCTGTGTGTGTGTGTGGGGGGGGTCTTCTCTATGGGGTGTGGTATGGAGGAGGGGTTGCTCTGTGTGTGTTTGGGGGGGTCTCCTCTATAGGGGGCGGTATGGAGGTGGGGTTGCTCTGTGTGTGTGTTTGGGGGGGGGGGTCTCCTCTATAGGGTGTGGTATGGAGGAGGGGTTGCTCTGTGTGTGTGTGTGGGGGGGGGGGTCTCCTCTATAGGGTGTGGTATGGAGGAGGGGTTGCTCTGTGTGTGTGTGTGTGTGTGTGTGGGGGGGGGGGGGGGGGGGGGTCTCCTCAATAGGGTGTGGTATGGAGGAGGGGTTGCTCTGTGTGTGTGTGTGTGGGGGGGGGGGGGTCTCCTCTATAGGGTGTGGTATGGAGGAGGGGTTGCTCTGTGTGTGTGTGGGGGGGGGGGGGGGTCTCCTCTATAGGGGGCGGTATGGAGGAGGGGTTGCTCTGTGTGTGTGTTCGGGGGGGCCTCCTCTATAGGGGGCGGTATGGGTGAGGGGTCGGTCTCCTTTATAGGGGGGCAAAATGTGGTCTCCTCTATAAGGATCAGTATAGGGGAAGAGGGATCTCCTCAATAGGAGGTGATATACAGAAAGGGGATGATCTGGGGGGGGGGGGTCTACTTTATAGGGGTCAGTATAGTGGAAGGGGGCTCCTCTATAGGGGTCGGTATGGGGGAAGGGGTTTCCTTTATATGGGAGCGATATACTCTATAAGGGGCGGTATGGGGAAAGGGGGGGCCTCTATAGGGGTTGTCTCCTCTATAGGGGTCAGTGTGGGGGAGGGGGGTTCCCCTCTATAGGGGTTGGTATTGGGGAAAGGGATGCTCTGTGAGGGGGGGGTCTCCTCTATAAGGAGCGATATGGGGAAGGGGGGGTCTTGTCTACAGGTGATGTATGGGGGGGTGCTCTGTGGAAGGTGTCTCCTTTATAAAGGACAGTTTCTTCAATAGGGGTGGTACGGGGGAGGGGATGCTCTGTGTGGGGGGAGGTGGGGGTCTCCTCTATAGAGGGTGATATGGGGAGGGGGGTTCCTCTATAGGGGGAGGGGATGCTCTGTGTGTGTGTGGGTCTCCTCTATAGGGGGCAGTATGGGGGTGGGGAGGTCCCCTCTATAGGGGGCAGTATGGGGGAGGGGATGGTCTGTGTGGGGGAGGGGCGGTTTCCTCTATAGGGGGCAGTATGGGGGAGGGGAGGTCCCCTCTATAGGGGGCAGTATGGGGGAGGGGATGGTCTGTGTGGGGGAGGGGAGGTCTCCTCTATAGGGGGTAGTATGGGGGGAGGGGATGGTCTGTGTGGGGGAGGGGAGGTCTCCTGTATAGGGGGCAGTATGGGGGAGGGGATGCTCTGTGTGGGGGAGGGGAGGTCTCCTCTATAGGGGGCGGTATGGGGGTGGGAATGCTCTGTGTGGGGGAGGGGCGGTTTCCTCTATAGGGGGCAGTATGGGGGAGGGGATGCTGTGTGGGGGGGGGGCGGTTTCCTCTATAGGGGGCAGTATGGGGGAGGGGATGCTGTGTGGGGGGGGGGGGGAGGTCTCCTCTATAGGGGGCGGTATGGGGGTGGGAATGCTCTGTGTGGGGGAGGGGCGGTTTCCTCTATAGGGGGCAGTATGGGGGAGGGGATGCTGTGTGGGGGAGGGGTGGTCTCCTCTATAGGGGGCGATATGGGGATGCTCTGTGTGGGGGAGGGGAGGTCCCCTCTATAGGGGGCAGTATGGGGGAGGGGAGGTCCCCTCTATAGGGGGCAGTATGGGGGGAGGGGATGGTCTGTGTGGGGGAGGGGAGGTCTCCTCCATAGGGGGTAGTATGGGGGAGGGGAGGTCTCCTGTATAGGGGGCAGTATGGGGGAGGGGATGCTCTGTGTGGGGGAGGGGCGGTCTCCTCTATAGGGGGCAGTATGGGGGAGGGGATTCTCTGTGTGGGGGAGGGGCGGTCTCCTCTATAGGGGGCAGTATGGGGGAGGGGAGGTCTCCTCTATAGGGGGCAGTATGGGGGGAGGGGATGGTCTGTGTGGGGGAGGAGAGGTCTCCTCTATAGGGGGTAGTATGGGGGAGGGGAGGTCTCCTCTATAGGGGGCAGTATGGGGGAGGGGATTCTCTGTGTGGGGGAGGGGCGGTCTCCTCCATAGGGGGTAGTATGGGGGGAGGGGATGGTCTGTGTGGGGGAGGGGAGGTCTCCTCCATAGGGGGTAGTATGGGGGAGGGGAGGTCTCCTCTATAGGGGGTAGTATGGGGGAGGGGAGGTCTCCTCTATAGGGGGCAGTATGGGGGAGGGGATTCTCTGTGTGGGGGAGGGGCGGTCTCCTCTATAGGGGGCAGTATGGGGGAGGGGATTCTCTGTGTGGGGGAGGGGAGGTCTCCTCTATAGGGGGCAGTATGGGGGAGGGGTGATATAACACACATTGGGGGAGGGGTATACAGAGTATATACAGACTGACCCTCCACCACCCCGCACAGGAAGCGCCTGGCCCGGGGGGTGTCCGGCTCCTCCTCTCCGGGGGGGGCGCTGAGCTCTCCGGTGAGGGGGGTCGGGCTGGTTCCGGTCGGTTTGTCCGGCTCGCTGGGGCCGCTCTGTCCATCCTTCTGCACCATGGCGGAGCGCAGTGCGCAGGCGCGGGACGGATCCGGCTGGAACCGGTCTCCTGTCTTCTCTCCTCGGCGCTCCCTCAGCGCCCCGCTCTCCTCCTCCCTCGCAGCGGGGATCGGCTGACTCCCGGCGGCGCTCCGATCTCCTCCTCTCTCTCCTCTCCCCGTCCTCCTCGGTGTCGGTCCCGTATGGCGGAGCTCTCCCCTCACTCTACAATCTCCGCTCCTCTGTTTACTCCGCAGTACGCCTGCGCGGGGGGCGGGGCTGACAGGACGACTCTGACAGGCGGTGCGTGTTGGCGGCGGAGGGTGGAGCCTGAATAACTCTTCCGCCAGACTGCTGGGGGAGGAGATGGGGTGGAGGGCGGGGCCTGAAAACCTTTTCCGCCAGACTTCTGGAGGAGGGGCCTGAGTACCTCTTCCGCCAGACTTCTGGAGATGAGGGGAGGAGATAGGAGGGAGTGGTCTTCCAGGATAAGTTTATGGAAGGGGCGGGGTTACCGGAGGCGTGGTTTTCTATTTCAAATCTGTCACATGGGTGCAGCGCTGGGAGGGGCGGGGCGCGGTGGGATCAGGATGGTCTATGGGCAGTCATTTGTGCAATGCTGTGCTGAGCCTTCAGCCCCCTGATCCTGACTCCTCCCCCTTGACCCTTTCCCTGCCACAGCCATGTTTGCACAGTCTTTTTAGGCCTGAAGATGACCCAACCCCCTGAATGTGTCGTGTTTTCTGAAAGCAGACACCCCGGAGAATAAAATGGTGGCGTTTCCAATTTCTTATGTCACAAAATATCAGCACAACCATTTAGGAAGCGCAAAAAAAAAAAAAAAAGGCTTTCCATTCATTTTAGGGCGTGAAAGTGCAATAAATCAACTTTTTCGTAAAATGTAAAAAAACGAAAATAAAATGTTGCGCTGAGTCAATGGATACCAAATATGTCAAACCTTTCAAATTGCGTGCTCCTGTGTCACATGGGGGAGGCGGGACTGGGGAGGGGCCAAGGGGGATCATGTTAGGAAAGGCTCCTCTTTGTGCAATAATGTGTAAGCTTTTAACCGCCCGATCTTGACTCCTCCCCTTTAACCCTTTCGCTGTGAGAGCCATTTTTGCAATCCTCAGCAACAAACGTCTGTGCCCAATATTTTCCATTGGTGACTCTTTAAAAGCATCAATATACTAGGTTGCATTACAAGTCAGTGGTACGTGATGACGTCAGCAGGAGGCTCTGCCCTTTACGCGTTTCGTCATTAAAAGGACATCTTCCTGTTCTGCCAGGTTTGATGATTTATGTGTGATATACATGTATTATCTATATCAGGGCTTGAAATTTCCATTCGCCCGCTCGCCAAATGCGAGGGGAAATCCCTTTGTGGGGAGCACAGATGAAACGGGTGGCTTGCAATGAAACGGGTGGCTTGCAATGCGATCCCCAGGCCCTAGGGATCGATTTGCGTTCCACTTGCGCTCCAAGCCTCATTGTGAAGCCGAGTTCTGGTTTCCGACTTCCGGTTTCTTCGCCACTGCTGCGGGGGACACGAGGAGAGGCCCGCTCTACACCGCCTTGGGGACACGAGGCCCGCTCTACACAGCCTTGGGGGACACGAGGCCCGCTCTCCACCGTCTTGGGGACACGAGGCCCGCTCTCCACCGCCTTGGGGACACGAGGCCCGCTCTCCACCGCCTTGGGGACACGAGGCCCGCTCTCCACCACCTTGGGGATACGAGGCCCGCTCTCCACCACCTTGGGGGACACGAGGTCCGCTCTCCACCGCCTTGGGGACACGAGGCCCGCTCTCCACCGCCTTGGGGGACACGAGGCCCGCTCTACACCGCCTTGGGGGACACAAGACCCGCTCTACACAGCCTTGGGGGACACAAAGCAAGCTCTACACCGCCTTGGGGGACACGAGGTCCGCTCTACACTGCCTTGGGGAACACGAGGCCCGCTCTACACCGCCTTGGGGAACACGAGGCCCGCTCTACACCGCCTTGGGGGACACGAGGCCCGCTCTGCACCGCCTTGGGGGACACGAGGCCCACTCTACACTGCCTTGGGGAACACGAGGCCCGCTCTACACGGCCTTGGGGGACATGAGGCCTGCTCTACATGGCCTTGGGGGACACGAAGCCCGCTCTACACCACCTTGGGGGACACAAGGCCCGCTCTACACGGCCTTGGGGGACATGAGGCCCGCTCTACATGGCCTTGGGGGACACGAGGCCCGCTCTCCACCGCTTTGGGGGACACGAGGCCCGCTCTCCACCGCCTTGGGGGACACGAAGCCCGCTCTACACCTCTTTGGAGGACACGAGGCCCGCTCTACACAGCCTTGGGGGACACGAAGCCCGCTCTCCACCGCTTTGGGGGACACGAGGCCCGCTCTCCACCGCCTTGGGGGACACGAAGCCCGCTCTACACCTCTTTGGAGGACACGAGGCCCGCTCTACACCGCCTTGGAGGACACGAGGCCCGCTCTCCACCGCCTTGGGGGACACGAAGCCCGCTCTACACCCCTTTGGAGGACACGAGGCCCGCTCTACACCGCCTTGGAGGACACGAGGCCCGCTCTACACCGCCTTGGGGGACACGAGGCCCGCTCTACACCGCCTTGCAACCAATCAGCTTCTAACTTCAGTTTGTTCAATTAAGCTGGAATCTGATAGCAGACGTGGTAACACACGTGGTCAGAAGAGCACCAGCTGCACAGCTCCCGATGTACACAGGACCATGTCTTTTGGCACACTGACTTATGAAGGTCGGTGCTCCCTGTGACTGTGTTTGTTACCATCTGTTGGCATGTTGCAAAACTAGTCTGGAAATTTTTTGATACCCCCTCGTACTTACAACCGAGAGCAAGACTTTTATATACTGCAGCTTACCAGTCCCGAGGATCGGATCGCACTTGCAGCTCATTCGATGGGCCGCCCTACCCAAAAGCAATCGCTGACCCTGTTGCAGAAGACATCCATGCATCTTGGCGTGTGAAAACGCACATGTTATCAGATGCTTGCGAGTGGCAGTAACATAGGCACCACTGCATGGCAGGAAAGCGCAGGATTTTGCACATCCCCGCATCACACAGGTCTACTGGCTGCGTTAGCTTTCCATTTCCGGCTAAATACATTTTCAGCAAGTACAGAAAATACCTGTCGATCCTGATGGGAATGAAGTATCCTCGTCGCTTCCTGTAAATGAGAAACAATGTTGCAACTTTCCCAGCCTTCTTCTGTGAACTACACGACCTGTCCTTTCTAAGGAGGGTGACAACACTGCTCCCCTATAGATGCAGTACAGTGATGTGTTGTCACCCTAGGACAGGGAGTGTGTTACTGGTAGACATGTGCAGTTCCTTTCGTTCCGAATCAAAATTCGGACAAATTTTCCGTTATTCGGGAGATTCAGATGTATCCGAACTTCGAATGACAATAGTAATTGAGCAAGAAAATTCGAATTCGAAAACAAATTTGAAAAACAAAACAATTCGAATTTGAAAACAAGAATAGAATAAAATAGAAAAGAAAATAAAGAAATAGAATAGAAAAGAAAATAGAGAAAAAAAAAAGAACAGAATAGCAAATAAAAGAATAGAACAGAATAGAGTAGAAAATAAAGGAATATAGAAGAATAGTTACATAGTTAGTCTGGCTGAAAAAAGACAAAATCCATCCAGTTCAAACATTATAAAAAAAAAAAAAGTTAATAGAATCCATTGGAATAGAATAGAAAAGAGTAGAGAAAAAAGAGCAGAAATAGTGCCCCATCATTGGTGTCAGTGGGAGGAATAGTGCCCCATCATTGGTGTCAGTGGGAGGAATAGTGCCCCATCATTGGTATCAGTGGGAGGAATAGTGCCCCATCACTGGTGTCAGTGGGAGGAATAGTGCCCCATCATTGGTGTCAGTGGGAGGAATAGTGCCCCATCATTGGTGTCAGTGGGAGGAATAGTGCCCCATCATTGGTGTCAGTGGGAGGAATAGTGCCCCATCATTGGTGTCAGTGGGAGGAATAGTGCCCCATCATTGGTGTCAGTGGGAGGAATAGTGTCCCATCATTGGTGTCAGTGGGAGGAATAGTGCCCCATCATTGGTGTCAGTGGGAGGAATAGTGCCCCATCATTGGTGTCAGTGGGAGGAATAGTGCCCCATCATTGGTGTCAGTGGGAGGAATAGTGCCCCATCATTGGTGTCAGTGGAAGGAATAGTGTCCCATCATTGGTGTCAGTGGGAGGAATATTACCCCATCATTGGTGTCAGTGGGAGGAATAGTGCCCCATCATTGGTGTCAGTGGGAGGAATATTACCCCATCATTGGTGTCAGTAGGAGGAATAGTGCCCCATCATTGGTATCAGTGAGAGGAATAGTGTCCCATCATTGGTGTCAGTGGGAGGAATAGTGCACCATCATTGGTATCAGTGAGAGGAATAGTGTCCCATCATTGGTGTCAGTGGGAGGAATAGTGCCCCATCATTGGTATCAGTGAGAGGAATAGTGTCCCATCATTGGTGTCAGTGGGAGGAATAGTGCCCCATCATTGGTATCAGTGAGAGGAATAGTGTCCCATCATTGGTGTCAGTGGGAGGAATAGTGCCCCATCATTGGTGTCAGTGGGAGGAATAGTGCCCCATCATTGGTGTCAGTGGGAGGAATAGTGCCCCATCATTGGTATCAGTCAGAGGAATAGTGTCCCATCATTGGTGTCAGTGGGAGGAATAGTGTCCCATCATTGGTGTCAGTGGGAGGAATAGTGCACCATCATTGGTGTCAGTGGGAGGAATAGTGCCCCATCATTGGTGTCAGTGGGAGGAATAGTGCCCCATCATTGGTGTCAGTGGGAGGAATAGTGCCCCATCATTGGTATCAGTCAGAGGAATAGTGCCCCATCATTGGTGTCAGTGGGAGGAATAGTGTCCCATCATTGGTGTCAGTGGGAGGAATAGTGTCCCATCATTGGTGTCAGTGGGAGGAATAGTGCACCATCATTGGTGTCAGTGGGAGGAATAGTGCCCCATCATTGGTGTCAGTGGGAGGAATAGTGCCCCATCATTGGTGTCAGTGGGAGGAATAGTGCCCCATCATTGGTGTCAGTGGGGGGAATAGTGCCACATCATTGGTGTCAGTGGGGGGAATAGTGCCACATCATTGGTGTCAGTGGGGGGAGTAGGGCCCCATCATTGGTGTCAGTGGGAGGAATAGTGCCCATCATTGGTATTATTGGGAGGAATAGTGTCCCATCATTGGTGTCAGTGGAGGGAATAGTGCCCCATCATTGGTGTCAGTGGGAGGAATAGTGTCCCATCATTGGTGTCAGTAGGAGGAATAGTGCCCATCATTGGTGTCAGTGGGAGGAATAGTGCCCCATCATTGGTGTCAGTGGGAGGAATAGTGCCCCATCATTGGTATCAGTAGGAGGAATAGTGCCCATCATTGGTGTCAGTGGGAGGAATAGTGCCCCATCATTGGTATCAGTGGGAGGAATAGTGCCCCATCATTGGTGTCAGTGGGAGGAATAGTGCCCCATCATTGGTGTCAGTGGGAGGAATAGTGCCCCATCATTGGTATCAGTGGGAGGAATAGTGCCCCATCATTGGTATCAGTGGGAGGAATAGTGCCCCATCATTGGTGTCAGTGGGAAGAATAGTGCCCCATCATTGGTGTCAGTGGGAGGAATAGTGCCCCATCATTGGTGTCAGTGGGAGGAATAGTGCCCCATCATTGGTGTCAGTGACAGGATCTCTTATTCTAAATTGATGCTGACAGTGGGAGGAATAATATTGCCCCAAGGGCCAGATAAAAGCAAGCAAAGGGCCACATCCAGCCCCGGGGCCACAGTTTGGAGACCACTGATCTAGGCCTTTGCTTCCCAGCTTGACTGGCCAACCCTCTTCTAGTCATGGAGACTCAGCATCACATGCGGGTGCATGAAAATGTCCCCGCCCCCATTGACATTTCCATAGCAAGGCATTATGATATTTACATAACTCCTCCCAAAAGCCCGCCCACTGCTTGCATCAGGCCTTTTGAGAGGAGTACTGAGGCAGGGTGCTGTGATATTTGCAGGAAGCTCTGTACAGGCCCCTCCCAATAAATATAATCTGCCTGCATTGCATAGAAGAGCACAGAGACCCAGTGGGACTGAAATGAGGAATGCAATGAAAATGGAAAGGTTTTATTTAAAAATCTCATCAGTATGTTGATGGGGGGGGGGGGGGGAACCAGGAAAGTCAATTCATTTTTTAAATAACCATGGCCTTAGCAAGCTGTGCAGATGTATATTTCATGGTAACCTCTGGGGGCAGCACATGTGGAGCCAATGTACAGAAAGGATTAGGAATCCGGTTTCTTATGAATTTAAATTTGCTTGTTTATCATATTTTCAGCCCAAATATGACTGGGGGGAGGGGGGGGCGGTGTGTCAGTTGGATGTGGGATACAGAGTGTGGGGTAGTGGGGCAGCACGGGGTGCAGAGTGACGTGTAGGGGGTGCCGAATGTGGGGGATTCAGAATGTAGGGTACTGGGAGATGTAGGGGTGCAGAATGTGGTAGATTCAGAATGTAGGGTACTGGGAGATGTAGGGGTGCAGAATGTGGGGGATTCAGAATGTAGGATACTGGGAGATGTAGGGGTGCAGAATGTGATGGATTCAGAATGTAGGGTACTGGGAGATGTAGGGGTGCAGAATGTGGTGGATTCAGAATGTAGGGTACTGGGAGATGTAGGGGTGCAGAATGTGGTGGATTCAGAATGTAGGGTACTGGGAGATGTAGGGGTGCAGAATGTGGTAGATTGAGAATGTAGGGTACTGGGAGATGTAGGGGTGCAGAATGTGGGGGATTCAGAATGTAGGGTACTGGGAGATGTAGGGGGTGCAGAATGTGGTAGATTCAGAATGTAGGGTACTGGGAGATGTAGGGGTGCAGAATGTGATGGATTCAGAATGTAGAGTACTGGGAGATGTAGGGGTGCAGAATGTGATGGATTCAGAATGTAGGGTACTGGGAGATGTAGGGGTGCAGAATGTGGCAGATTCAGAATGTAGGGTACTGGGAGATGTAGGGGTGCAGAATGTGATGGATTCAGAATGTAGGGTACTGGGAGATGTAGGGGTGCAGAATGTGGATTCAGAATGTAGGGTACTGGGAGATGTAGGGGTGCAGAATGTGGATTCAGAATGTAGGGTACTGGGAGATGTAGGGGTGCAGAATGTAGGGTACTGGGAGATGTAGGGGTGCAGAATGTGGAGGATTCAGAATGTGGGGTACTGGGAGATGTAGGGGTGCAGAATGTGAGGGATTCAGAATGTAGGGTACTGGGAGATGTAGGGGTGCAGAATGTGGCGGATTCAGAATGTAGGGTACTGGGAGATGTAGGAGGTGCAGAATGTGGGGGATTCAGAATGTAGGGTACTGGGAGATGTAGGGGTGCAGAATGTGGGGGATTCAGAATGTAGGGTACTGGGAGATGTAGGGGTGCAGAATGTGGAAGATTCAGAATGTAGGGTACTGGGAGATGTAGGGGTGCAGAATGTGGGGGATTCAGAATGTAGGGTACTGGGAGATGTAGGAGGTGCAGAATGTGGGGGATTCAGAATGTAGGGTACTGGGAGATGTAGGGGTGCAGAATGTGGGGGATTCAGAATGTGGGGTACTGGGAGATGTAGGGGTGCAGAATGTGGGGGATTCAGAATGTGGGGTACTGGGAGATGTAGGGGGTGCAGAATGTGGGGGATTCAGAATGTGGGGTACTGGGAGATGTAGGGGGTGCAGAATGTAGGGTACTGGGAGATGTAGGGGTGCAGAATGTAGGGTACTGGGAGATGTAGGGGTGCAGAATGTGGAGGATTCAGAATGTAGGGTACTGGGAGATGTAGGGGTGCAGAATGTGGGGGATTCAGAATGTAGGGTACTGGGAGATGTAGGGGTGCAGAATGTGGGGGATTCAGAATGTGGGGTACTGGGAGATGTAGGGGTGCAGAATGTGGGGGATTCAGAATGTGGGGTACTGGGAGATGTAGGGGTGCAGAATGTGGGGGATTCAGAATGTGGGGTACTGGGAGATGTAGGGGTGCAGAATGTGGAGGATTCAGAATGTAGGGTACTGGGAGATGTAGGAGGTGCAGAATGTGGGGGATTCAGAATGTAGGGTACTGGGAGATGTAGGGGTGCAGAATGTGGGGGATTCAGAATGTGGGGTACTGGGAGATGTAGGGGTGCAGAATGTGGGGGATTCAGAATGTGGGGTACTGGGAGATGTAGGGGTGCAGAATGTGGGGGATTCAGAATGTGGGGTACTGGGAGATGTAGGGGGTGCAGAATGTAGGGTACTGGGAGATGTAGGGGTTCAGAATGTAGGGTACTGGGAGATGTAGGGGTGCAGAATGTGGAGGATTCAGAATGTAGGGTACTGGGAGATGTAGGGGTGCAGAATGTAGAGTACTGGGAGATGTAGGGGTGCAGAATGTGGAGGATTCAGAATGTAGGGTACTGGGAGATGTAGGGGTGCAGAATGTAGGGTACTGGGAGATGTAGGGGTGCAGAATGTGATGGATTCAGAATGTAGGGTACTGGGAGATGTAGGGGTGCAGAATGTAGGGTACTGGGAGATGTAGGGGTGCAGAATGTGGAGGATTCAGAATGTAGGGTACTGGGAGATGTAGGGGTGCAGAATGTAGGGTACTGGGAGATGTAGGGGTGCAGAATGTAGGGTACTGGGAGATGTAGGGGTGCAGAATGTGGGGAGCTGGGGCTGCACAGGTTGCATAGCGAAGTGTAATGGATGCAGGGGGTGCTCAATGGGGGGTAGTAGGGGATGCAGGGTGTGGGTACGGGGGAGTGGGGGAATGCAGAGTAATGTGTTAAATGGGGGTTCAGGGGGGTGGGGTCAGAATGTGGGGAATGCAGGAGGTGGGGTACTGGGAGATTCTGGGGGTGTGGTACAGAATGTGGAGTAGTGGGGGTGCAGAATGAGATGTAATGGGGGATGCAGGGGGTGCAGCATGATGGGTAGTCGGGGATACAGGATGTGGGGTACTGGGGGATGCAAAATTAGGTGTTCAATTGGGGATTCAGGGGGGGCAGAATGTGAGAAATGCAGGGGGTGCAGAGTGTGGGATAATGAAGGTTCAGGGGGTACAAAGTGAGGTGTAATTGAGGTTCAGAATTTGGGCTAGTAGGAGGTGCAGGTGGCACAGAGTGAGGTGTAAAGTGGATGCAGAAGGAGTAGTGGGGGACACCGGCAGTGCAGCATGAGATGTAATGGGGGCAAAGCACGAGTAACAAAGGTTGCAGAGAGTGCTGAGTGAGGTGCATTGGGGGATGCAGGGGCTGCAGATAATGGGGTAGTGAGTAATGCAAGAGTTGCAGAGAGTCCGGGTAGTTGGGGATGCAGGGGGTGCAGAGTGTTGGGGTAGTTGGGGATGCAGGGGGTGCAGAGTGTTGGGGTAGTTGGGGATGCAGGGGGTGCAGAGTGTTGGGGTAGTTGGGGATGCAGGGGGTGCAGAGTGTAGGGGTAGTTGGGGATGCAGGGGGTGCAGAGTGTAGGGGTAGTTGGGGATGCAGGGGGTGCAGAGTGTTGGGGTAGTTGGGGATGCAAGAGTTGCAGAATGTTGGGGTAGTTGGGGATGCAGGGGGTGCAGAATGTTGGGGATGCAGGGGGTGCAGAATGTTGGGGATGCAGGGGGTGCAGAGTGTTAGGGTAGTTGGGGATGCAGGGGGTGCAGAGTGTAGGGGTAGTTGGGGATGCAGGGGTGCAGAAGGTTGGGGATGCAGGGGGTGCAGAATGTTGGGGTAGTTGGGGATGCAGGGGGTGCAGAATGTTGGGGTAGTTGGGGATGCAGGGGGTGCAGAGTGTTGGGGTAGTTGGGGGTGCAGGGGGTGCAGAGTGTTGGGGTAGTTGGGGATGCAGGTGGTGCAGAATGTTGGGGTAGTTTGGGATGCAGGGGGTACAGAATGTTGGGGTAGTTGGGGATGCAGGGGGTGCAGAATGTTGGGGTAGTTGGGGATGCAGGGGGTGCAGAGTGTTGGGGTAGTTGGGGATCAGTGTTGGGGTAGTTGGGGGTGCAGAGTGTTGGGGTAGTTGGGGGATCAGTGTTGGGGTAGTTGGGGATGCAGGGATGCAGAATGTTGGGGTAATTGGGGATGCAGGGGGTGCAGAATGTTGGGGTAGTTGGGGATGCAGGCGGTGCAGAATGTTGGGGTAGTTGGGGATGCAGGGGGTGCAGAGTGTTGGGGTAGTTGGGGGTGCAGAGTGTTGGGGTAGTTGGGGATGCAGGTGGTGCAGAATGTTGGGGTAGTTGGGGATGCAGGGGTGCAGAGTGTTGGGGTAGTTGGGGGTGCAGAGTGTTGGGGTAGTTGGGGATGCAGGTGGTGCAGAATGTTGGGGTAGTTGGGGATGCAGGGGTGCAGAGTGTTGGGGTAGTTGGGGGTGCAGAGTGTTGGGGTAGTTGGGGATCAGTGTTGGGGTAGTTGGGGGTGCAGAGTGTTGGGGTAGTTGGGGGATCAGTGTTGGGGCAGTTGGGGATGCAGGGGGTGCAGAATGTTGGGGTAGTTGGGGGTGCAGAGTGTTGGGGTAGTTGGGGGATCAGTGTTGGGGTAGTTGGGGGTGCAGAGTGTTGGGGTAGTTAGGGATGCAGGGGGTGCAGAGTGTTGGGGTAGTTGGGGGTGCAGAATGTTGCGGTAGTTGGGGGTGCAGAGTGTTGGGGTAGTTGGGGGTGCAGAATGTTGGGGTAGTTGGGGGTGCAGAGTGTTGGGGTAGTTGGGGGTGCAGAGTGTTGGGGTAGTTGGGGGTGCAGAATGTTGGGGTAGTTGGGGATGCAGAGTGTTGGGGTAGTTGGGGGATCAGTGTTGGGGTAGTTGGGGGTGCAGAGTGTTGGGGTAGTTAGGGATGCAGGGGGTGCAGAGTGTTGGGGTAGATGGGGGTGCAGAGTGTTGGGGTAGTTGGGGGTGCAGAATGTTGGGGTAGTTGGGGGTGCAGAGTGTGGTGTAATCGGGGTACAGAGAGTGTGGAGGGGGATGCAGGGGATTCAGAGGTTGCAGGGTGGAGGAGCGTATATGCGGAGACACTGGGGAAGAGTCCCCCGTCAGGCAGGCTGTACAGATCTCCATGATCTCTCCTGGCATCCCTGGCCACACCCCCGGCCCGCCCCTTCTCCGGGAAGAATCCGGGGACAGCAATGACGACAAGAGGCAGATCCGCTGCATAGCAATGTTGGATTTTATTCTTGGTTTTGTACAAAATAGACATTTGTGAGATGCCGAGCAGCTAGTACACGCTAACAAAGCACACGTCACATAGAAGTGGGCGGGTCCTCTATATACACAGCTCATGCCATTATTAGTGAGGTTTTCTTTTTTTTCTCTTTTTGTTTGTTTTTAGGTCAGTGCGGTTCAGCTTCCATATTGGGGATGAGAGGAGCATCCAGTCAATGGGACTCCGGGAGATTCTCCATAGAACATTCCTCCGAGTCGTGTAGAAAGATGAGGTTATAGAAACTTTCAGTCCACACCTGTCATGCTGGGAATCTTGACATTCACAAAAAAAAAAAGAAAGAAAGAGGCATCCCAATGTAAGGTCATGGAAGCCAGCTGGAAGGATGAAGGGATTCTTTTCAGTTCCAGCGCTGGGATATTGCTAACTGTATTTTTCGACTCTCAGCTTTTACATACATGGGCTGAGTTTCAAGCGATCGTAAATAATCTCTGTATTTATAAAGCATGCTACTATTTCTTTTTTTTTTTACCCCTCCCCCCAATATAAAAACGACGACGGAAAAAAAGGGGAACGCCCTTTTCAATTTCTACGTCATGGAAGATTATTGCATTTATGCAAAAAAAAAAAAAAAAAAAGGACACGAATGTGCATAGGATTTCTGTACCGATCTCAATTGATGTTGTCACCTTTCCGGTGACGTTTTCAGCGCATTCCCTGGAATGAGACCGTCCAATGACAACCATTGTAGATCCCGGCTGCCATGATGGCCGACAGCCTTCTCCAGAGCGGCCCTTCCAAGGACATTTCTGTGCAGGGGCGGACTGACCATTCAGTCACTCGGGCTCTGCCCGAGGGCCCGGGGTCAGTAAGGGGCCCCATGAGATGCCCCTGGTACCTTTTTTAAAGGCTTTTTTTGAGTGTGGGCAAGGACACCGGGGCCCCATGATCCCCTATTGCCCGGGGGCCCAATGAGTTGTCAGTCCGCCCGTTTCTGTATCGAAAGATTTTATTCGTTAGTCAGTTTGATACAAGTTATAAAAATTTCCAATTTATTTGGCAAAAATATATACTTTCAGCAACTTCTTTCCCCGGAAATAGTTGCCTGACTCTCAGGTGAGAGTCGGGTCTACCATGACCATTTTCAGATTCTCCTCCTACAATTCTCTCTTCTGCATCGGTTTTCCTCCAGTCCTTCAAGATCACCCAACCCCCTGAGGGCTTCCAGATTCTGGTAAGTCATCCCTAGACACCCCGCGAGCACTGGCCTAGGGTTGTGGGGAAGGGGCCCTTGTCCTCATCAACATGGGGCCAAGGTACTCTACGGGGGGGTGCCCCTGTCTACCAAAGCACCCCACCATATCAAGGGCATGTGGCCTGGTATGGTTCAATAGGGGGGGGGTGCTCACTCATCCCCCTCCTTTAGTTTGATTTCCCCAACCTCACTAGCACCAGGAACTCTTTGGGGTGCAGAGTGTTGTGAGGCCATACATGGTTCCAATTCCGAACGATTTTCAGACGAAAATCGAACCTAAGAATAATCGGCCGATTTTCACTCTGTTAGTGGGGCAATGGCATCGGCCGATTTTCGTGGTTCCTCCCCATTTCGTTTATTGGGCATGCTGGAAAATTTGTGAAAAATGGGCTATTTATGAAATCATTGGTGGCACCATTGGATTACAGAATGAATGAAAAATCGTTCGGAATTCGAACCGCGTATGGCCTGCATTGGGGTAGTTGGGGAAGTATGGAATGCAGAGTGTTGGGTTAGTTGGGGATGCAGCGTGTTGAGTTAGTTGGGGTAGTTGGGGGCGCAGAAAATTGAGGTAGTTGGGGATGCAGAGAGTTGGGTTAGTTGGGGATGCAGGGGGCGCAGAGTGTTGGGGTAGTTGGGGATGCAGGGGGCGCAGAGTGTTGGGTTAGTTGGGGATGCAAGGGGTGCAGAGTGTTGGGGTAGTTGAAGATGCAGGGGGCGCAGAGTGTTGGGGTAGTTGAAGATGCAGGGGGTGCAGAGTGTTGGGGTAGTTGGGGATGCAGAGTGTTGGGTTAGTTGGGGATGCAGGGGGCGCAGAGTGTTGGGGTAGTTGGGGATGCTGGGGGCGCAGAGTGTTGGGGTAGTTGAAGATGCAGGGGGTGCAGAGTGTTGGGGTAGTTGGGGATGCAGGGGGCGCAGAGTGTTGGGGTAGTTGGGGATGCAGGGGGCACAGAGCTTTGGAGTAGTTGGGGATGCAGAGGGCGCAGAGTGTTGGGGTAGTTGGGGATGCAGAATGTTGGGGTAGTTGGGGATGCAGGGGATGCAGAATGTTGGGGTAGTTGGGGATGCAGGGGGTGCAGAGTGTAGGGGTAGTTGGGGATGCAGGGGGCGCAGAATGTTGGGGTAGTTGGGGATGCAGGGGGCGCAGAATGTTGGGGTAGTTGGGGATGCAGGGGGCGCAGAATGTTGGGGTAGTTGGGGATGCAGGGGGCGCAGAATGTTGGGGTAGTTGGGGATGCAGGGGGCGCAGAGTGTTAAGGTAGTTGGGGGTGGAGAATGTTGGGGTAGTTGGGGATGCAGGGGGCGCAGAGAGTTGGGGTAGTTGGGGATGCAGGGGGCGCAGAGTGTTGGGGTAGTTGGGGATGCAGGGGGTCTCACCAGTGCTCTATGACTATCCTGTTCCCGGCCCAGCTCGACTCCCCTCCCTCCCCTTCTTCTCCCCCTCCCCCTCTCCCTCATCTCTCTTCCTCTTCTTCATTGATGTGACCACAGGGAAGTCAGGGAATAGTGGTGCTGAGAGGAGGGGAGTGGGCACCCTCTAGTGGTTGGAGACTGGAAGAACAGGTTGTGCTGACTCGCTCCCCTGCCGCTCCACCTCCTGCTCAGTGGCCAGCAGCAGGCCACGGACCAGGGGGGTGGGCGGGGGTTTGGGGGGGTCTCCTGTGCTAAAGCACTATGTGTCGCCCACAATTGTCATGGCTTCCTGTGTGTCCGGTATAGTTGCTCGCACTCTTCATTGGGAGAGCGTGTGACAGGGTGACAATGCAGGAGCACAACTGGGAGACAGCGTTGTCACCCTATAACAGGAAGTGCTTGGACAGAGACCTTCATGGCAGGATCACCAAGGAGTGTATTTGTTTCAAAAAATGTGCATAGCTATTGGTCCAGTGAAACCTCTGGGACATTCGCTCTGTGCCAACGGAGCAAAACTGAATGTTCCCCTTCTATTTCCTCTACAGGTGGAATGTTACCCCTTCATAAAAGAAAAAAATCCAAAAAAAAATCGAGTGATCTGGGAAAATACCACATTATGGCCACTAGATGGAGCTGGAGAATCTAAGAAAACAAGTGTGATCCTCTGCTCCATCTAGTGGCCATAATGCAGTATTTCATGAAGGAATAAACCTTCACCCTGTAATGGGAATCGAGGGAGAACGATCGATTGCACCCGATTCGCACAGAACAAATGCTGGAGGAAGAGCTATGCTGTGAATTGCAGGGAGGATCCCATTGGTTGTAAGAGCATTCCATATTATTTCTATGATGGGGGGCCGAAGTTACCATTCTGATCCCCTGACCACCTATGTGAAGCCGTCACGGAAGATCCGAGAACTGCCGGTGCTGAGATATTCATTGGATATCATATATCTGTGGAGCGAACGTCTCACAATCTGCCAACTCACCCCCTATAATGCCCATAATGGGTGTAATCTGTGTATTTCCTGTGATCCACAGCGACATCTAGTGGCCACAATGTGGTATTTCCCCGGCTAAGGCGCTTCAGGAAAATACCTCATTCTGCCAGCAGATGGAGCTGTCCATCGTAGGAAATACTAAGACACGTGGCAGGGGTTGTGTGCGACTTCTTACATTCTTCCTTTGGCTACCAGTACCACTTGCTACTAAAATAGGATTTTTTTTTTGGTATGGTGCATTGGAGGAAAGCAACTCCCGACACGTGCGGTTCGTTTCATTCCGATTCGAAATTCAGACGAATTTTCCGCTATTCGGAGATTCGCAATTCCAATAGTAACGAATTTAAACGAATCTGAAACAACAAAACGAAATTCGTCCGACGTTCAAAATTGATTGGAATTCAAAAACAAATTTGAGAAAAAAAATTTTAATTTGAACTAGAAGACAAGAATAGCATGAAAAAGAATAGAAAATAAAGGAATAGAATAGAAAAGAATAGAGGAAAAAAAGAACAAAATAGAAAATAAAAGAATAGAATAAAAAAGAATAGAGTAAAACAGAAATAAAATAGAACAGGAAATAAAGGAATAGAATAGAATAGAGGAACATTTAGCAGAATATAAAATAAAAGAATAGAACAGAATACAAATGAAAAGAATAGAATGGAAAAGAATAGAGTAAAACAGAACAAAATAGAATAGAAAATAAAGGAATAGAATGGATTAGAAAAGAATAGAGTAAAAAAGAACAGAATAGAAAATAAAAGAATAGAATAAAAAATAATAGAGTAAAACAGAACAAAATAGAAAATGAAAGAATAAAAAAGAATAGAATCAATTTAGAATAGAATAGAAGATATTAGAATAGGATAGAAAATCAAAGAATAGAATAGAAAAGAACAGAAAATATTAGAATAGAGAATCAAAGAATAGAATAAAAAAGAATAGCATTGAAAAGATTTCAATAGAAAATCAAGAATAGAATAGAAAAACAATGGAACAGAAGGAATATAACTGTCTTCTGAAATTTGAATGTTGAATAGAACAAATTCAATAATGGAAAATAAAAGAATAGAACAGAATACAAAAGAAAAGAATAGAGTAAAACAGAACAAAATAGAATAGAAAATAAAAGAATAGAGTAGAATAGAATCAATTAGAATAGAATAGAAAACATTAGAAAAGGATAGAAAATCAAAGAATAGAATAGAAAAGAACATAAAATATTAGAATAGAGGATCAAAGATTAGAATTGAAAAGATTTAAATAGAAAATCAAGAATAGGCTAGAAAAACAATAGCATAGAATAGAATAGATTGAATATAAATGATTTCCGAAATTTGAATTTTGAATAGAACAGAACACAAAAGAATAGATGAGAAAATAATAGAGTACAACAAAATAGAATAGAATATAAAGGAATAGAAAAGAATGAAATCAATTAGAATAGAAAAAATTAGAATAGGATAGAAAATCAAAGAATAGAATAGAAAAGAACAGAAAATATTAGAATAGAGAATCAGAGAACAGAATAGAAAAGATTTAAATAGAAAATCAAGAATAGAATAGAAAAAATATAACTGTCTGCCGAAATTTGAATTTTGAAGAGAACACATTCAATAATAGAAAATAAAAGAATAGAATAGAAAAGAATAGTTTTAAACGGAACAGAATAGAATAGAAAATAAAGGAATAGAATAGTAAAGAATATAATCTAAGTTTATAAAACCAAAATCGCAACTTTTTGCTTTAAAAAAAATCCCCGCCCCTTTCCAAAAAACGCACCGGGGTGAAAACGCGGAGATGTGAACGTGTCCCACAGGAAATCATGTTACATGGACTGCGCTGCGTTTCTGCAAACGTTGATGAAAACGCAGAGGTGTGAGCCCGGGGTGAGTCATTCAACCTACTTTCCTGCAGACGCCCATTTGGGACAGCTTCTGGTAAGCTTCGGTTTGCCCTGCTGCGACTCTGCCACTTTCAGTGCGACTTGATGCCACTTCCAGTGTGACTCTGCAGTGCGACTTGATGCCACTTCCAGTGTGACTCTGCAGTGCGACTTGATGCCACTTCCAGTGTGACTCTGCAGTGCGACTTGATGCCACTTCCAGTGTGACTCTGCAGTGCGACTTGATGCCACTTCCAGTGTGACTCTGCAGTGCGACTTGATGCCACTTCCAGTGTGACTCTGCAGTGCGACTTGATGCCACTTCCAGTGTGACTCTGCAGTGCGACTTGATGCCACTTCCAGTGTGACTTTGGCTTTTGTGAAAAAAAAAAAACCCTCTGAAGTCGGATGTTGCATCAAAGTCGCACAGATGAAGACCCTCCTTGCTGCTTTTGTGATTTCTGCATTGCAGTCTATGGACTGGAGTCGCACCGAAGACGCAGAAAAGTAGCGCTGGAACTATGAATATGTTTTGACTCACAATGGAAGTCGCATCCAGTCCCATGATATCCAGTCACGTGATAAGTCGCATCAGTGTGAACCGAGGCTACACACAACACACATCAAGGGACAGAAGTGCGCTTTGTGGGCGTGGCCCCCCGCAGGTCACACCTACTCATTATCATATACATGTCACAAACACCTCGCTAGCCAATCCTGACATTCTAAGGTGAGAAACAACAAAATCTGCTGACAGAAGAAACATTGTTTCGGGATTCAAAGAATTTTTTGGTCACATGACCTGCAGAATTCTAAAATGCAGTACGGCGATGCAGGCGTGTTGTAGGTACAAATGAGGCGGTATCATCTCGGCTCGATTCCCCGGCTGCTCTCTCATTACATTTCCCAGCATGCCTTGCGAGCCTAGGCTGGGTTTATTATGTTCACATTTGCATTGAAGTCACTAGGGGCCGTTTTTGCATTGAAGTCTACGGGGATGTGATTTTGCATTAAAGTCTATGGGATGCAATTTTGCTTTGACATCACTAGGGGGCACTTTTGCATTAAAGTCTATGGGAACGTGATTTAGCCTGAAAGTCTATTGGACGCGATTTTACATTGAAGACACTAGGGGCGTTTTTGCATGAAAGTCTATGGGAAGTGACTTTGCATGAAAATCGATGGGGCTTGATTTTGAATTGAAGTCACTAGTGGGTGGTTTTGCATTGAAGTCTATGTGGATGTGGTTTTGCAATTAAGTCACTAAAGGACGTTTTTGCAAAAAAAGTCTATAAGGAGGCGCAATTTTGCATTTAAGTCGCTAGGGGACATTTTTGTATGAAAGTCTATGGGACGTGTTTTTGCATGAAAGTCTATGGGAAGCAATTTTGCATGAAAGTCTATGGGACACGACTTTGCATGTGAGTTGCCTGACACATTTATTTTATAATAGAACAGAGAAGCCATTATCGGCACCTTGCCTTTGGTCTGCACTATAGAGGGCTCGAGGCTCTGCAGCAAGCAGGGGCACTGTAGGAGGCTGAGTGGCACTATGGGAAGTTGGGGGGCATTGTGAAGGTTGAAGGCTCCCTGGGGCCAGAGGGTACTGTGGGCCACTATGGGAGGTTGAGGGACACTATGGGAGCTGGTCTGCACTATAAAGGGCTGGAGGCTCTGCAGCAAGCTGGGGGGCACTGTGGGAAGTTTGGTGGGCATTGTGGAGGTTGAAGGCTCTCAGGGGGCCTGTGGGCCACTATTGGAAGTTGGGGGGCATTGTGGAGGTTGAAGGCTCTCAGGGGGCCTGTGGGCCACTATTGGAAGTTGGGGGGCATTGTGGAGGTTGAAGGCTCTCAGGGGGCCTGTGTGCCACTATGGGAGGTTGGGGAGCATTGTGGAGGTTGAAGGCTCTCAGGGGGCCTGTGGGCCACTATTGGAAGTTGGGGGGCATTGTGGAGGTTGAAGGCTCTCAGGGGGCCTGTGGGCCACTATTGGAAGTTGGGGGGCATTGTGGAGGTTGAAGGCTCTCAGGGGGCCTGTGTGCCACTATGGGAGGTTGGGGAGCATTGTGGAGGTTGAAGGCTCTCAGGGGGCCTGTGTGCCACTATGGGAGGTTGGGGAGCATTGTGGAGGTTGAAGGCTCTCTGGGACTAGGGGGCAATGTGGGCCACTATGGGAGGTTGAGGGACACTATAGAGGGCTGGGGCCTCTGCACCAAGCCGAGGGGCACTGTAGGAGGCTGAGTGACACTGTGGGAAGTTTGGTGGGCATTGTGAAGGTTGAAGGCTCTCAGGGTGCACTGTGGGCCACTATGGGAGGTTGGGGGACACTATGGGAGGTTAGGGGGGACTATGGGAACTGGTCTGCATTATAGAAGGCTGGAGGCTCTTCAGCAAGCTGAGGGCACTGTAGGAGGCTGAGTGGCACTGTGGAACGTTTGGTAGGCATTGTGGAGGTTGAAGGCTCTCAGGGGGCACTGTGGGAGGTTGGGGGGCACTATGGGAGCCGCTCTGCACTATAAAGGTCTGGAGGCTCTGTAGCAAACTGAGGGGCACTGTAGGAGGCTGAGTGGCACTGTGGGAGGTTGGGGGGCACTGTGGGAGGCTGGGTGGCACTGTAGGAGGTTGGGGGGCACTGTGGGAGGCTGGGTGGCACTGTAGGAGGTTGGGGGGCACTGTGGGAGGCTGGGTGGCACTGTGGGAGGTTGGGGGGCACTGTGGGAGGCTAAGTGGCACTGTAGGAGGTTGGGGGGCACTGTGGGAGGTTGGGGGGCACTGTGGGAGGTTGGGGGGCACTGTGGGAGGTTGGGGGACACTGTGGGAGGCTGAGTGGCACAGTGGGAGGCTGGGGGGCACTGTGGGAGGTTGGGGGGCACTGTGGGAGGTTGGGGGGCACTGTGGACGGTTAAGGGACCTCTGTTTTTCTGGAAGCCCATGAGAGTGGAGGCCACGGGCCGCTGATGCCTGACTTTGCACGCCTTCCTCCTGGTCTCCTGGGTCCAACGGTCACCCCACCAGAAGTCATAATTCAGCTAAATGTAGGGACTGGAAGGCTAACAATCCAATGGCTTCTCATATCTCTTGGGGAATCCCGCTCAGAAAACCCCCCCCTGCACCCGCGTTCCCAGCTCCGCCCCAATGCCACACCCATCACAAGATCGTCTCACTCCCTACTAGAGCTTGAATCGGTTTTATAACAAGAAAGCAGCCGGAAGTGCAAATCTGTGACCCGATACCAACCAACCCGAATCGAGATATCAGTTTTGGGGGGGCGGACTGGCCCTTTAAATAGATTCTGTCTATCTCCAGGCCCGGGGCGGACTGACAACTCATGGGGCCCCCGGGCAATAGGGGATCATGGGGCCCCTGTGTCCTTGCCCAAACTCAAAGAACACCCAAAAAAGCCTATAAAAGGCACCAGGGGCATTTCATGGGGCCCCCTACTGATCCCGGGCAACTCATGGGGCCCCCGGGCAATAGGGGATCATGGGGCCCCTGTGTCCTTGCCCACACTCAAAGAACACTCAAAAAAGCCTATAAAAGGTACCAGGGGCATTTCATGGGGCCCCCTACTGATCCCGGGCAACTCATGGGGCCCCCAGGCAATAGGGGATCATGGGGCCCCTGTGTCCTTGCCCAAACTCAAAGAACACCCAAAAAAAGCCTATAAAAGGTACCAGGGGCATTTCATGGGGCCCCCTACTAACCCCGGGCCCTCGGGCAGTGCCCGAGTGCTCGAATGGTCAGTCCGCCCCTGCTCCAGGCATGGAAAATGTATGTATTAATGGGACCCAGCAGATCCGACTGTCTGTCCTACGAGGGACCGCCGTGAATGTGCTCTGCAAGGTGCCGCAGAATCGATCGACTCCATAGAAACGAATCATCCTGATAAATATCGATACGTGGCTACAGATGCAGCAACATTGTCCACGTTTCCCCAAGAAAAGGAACATTTACGTCGCGATTTCCTGATTCTGGACAAAAACCTTCATCTCTGTAAAAGGATACAGAAGGTCCCCGTGATATATGGAAAAGAAAATAAAATCGAACGATAGTTGAACTTTTTTTTCCAAATCCAATCAGTATTCTGGACGGATCCACTAGGTGGCAGTGTGCTAACGTCGGGAAACTGGAGTTTTTGGAATCTTCGGCGGGAGGTTTCCTTTGTCCCCCCCTACCTTTTTTTTTTTTTTTCTTTTTTTAAGTGTTTACAACAGCCGTAAAGTAGTACAGAGATTATAATTGCATTTTAGTTTGCATCAGACACACTATTCTGTAATTGTGCAGCCAGAAGAATGTCTATTCAAAAGTGCGATCCCGAAATCCGTTCCTTCGCCGCTTTTTGCTAAATGACGTTGTCGAAGAGCTGCATGGATCTCATAATGTTTTCATCCTGCGATTGGAAACAAAAAAAAACAAAAAACAATACAATATAACAAAATGTAACAAGTAATTGAATTGATTACCGTTCATCAGGGGTGGGCAACTGCGGCCCTCCAGCTGTTAGTGAACTACAAGTCCCATCATGCCTCTGCCTTTGGGAGTCATGCTTGTAACTGTCAGTTTTGCAATGCCTCATGGGACTTGTAGTTCTACAACAGCTGGAGGGCCACAGTTGCCCACCCCTGCCGTACATGAACCGATTTCCTCCCGCCCACGGGTCATTTAACTGCTGGCGGGCGTCACAGCCAAGCTTGATGACGTCGCGGCTTAACTTCCTGGTTTTCAGCACGCATGCGCGTCCCCTGCTGACCAGTGCTTGTAAGCAGGTTTCGGCCAGGGGCGGACTGACAACTCATGGGGCCCCCGGGCAATAGGGGATCATGGGGCCCCTGTGTCCTTGCCCACACTCAAAAAAGCCTATGAAAAATGTACCAGGGGCATCTCAAGCGGCCCCCTACTGACCCCGGGCCCTTCGGGCAGTGCCCGGGTTTCCAAATGGTCAGTCCGCCCCTGCTTTCGGCCAATAATTTTGGTTGTATACCTGCTGATCGGCTGTGGCCAATCGCAGCACAAGGTTCTGTGTTTACAAACACACAGAACTCTGTATACAGACACCTGGTTATTTCTTCTCCCTGAAATCAAATCGAAGTTCGACCATATCTGTCAGTAAAATCCTCACACATTACACTCGTTTTGGCGCACATTTAACCCCTTGGTTGCCCCTGGATGTTAACCCTTTCCCAGCCGGTATCACTAGTACAGTGACAGTGTCAGGAGTGGACTGACCATTGGGGTACTCTGGCACTGCCCGAGGGCCCAGGGTCAGTAGGTGGCCCCATGAGATGCCCCTGGTACCTTTCATAGGCTTTTTTGGGTGTGGTTTGAGTGTGGGCGAGGACACAGGGGCCCCATGATCCCCTATTGCCCGGGGGCCCCATGCGTTGTCAGTCTGCCCCTGGACAGTGTAAGGTATATCTGATCACTGTATTAGTGTTGTTAGCGACCTCTGTGTCAGTTGGTGTCCCTCCCAGCCAGGGTCTGTTAGCGCCAGATTGCCCGCCGCAGCCTTTTTACATAATGCGGAGGATTAACCCCTTAGGTTCCACAGTGAGTATAACAAGCACGCTTTACTGCATCTACAGACTGATTGTACTGTTGTGGGATTAGTTTAATTGCTTGGCTGGTATACTAATCCCTGTAGGTTCATGTGGACGCTATAAAGCAAAAAGTTTGTGAACACCTGACCATCACACCTATATGAGCTTGTTGGACGTTGGATTCCCAAACTATGGTCAGAGTTGCCCAAGTGGAAGCAGGTGAGTAGAGCAGGTCCCCTAAGGTGCCCCGGGGTCCCCCTACATCAGTGTTTCTCAACTCCAGTCCTCATGGACCCCCAACAGGTCATGTTTTCAGGATTTCCATTATTTTGCACAGGTGATTTGATCAGTTTCACTGCCTTAGTAATTACCTCAGCTGTTTCATCTGAGGGAAATCCTGAAAACATGACCTGTTGGGGGTCCATGAGGACTGGAGTTGAGAAACACTGCCCTACATAGACCCTGAGAGTGAAGGAGTAACATCTAGCTACTGTGCTCCTGCTCTTCCCTCCCTCTTGGGGGAGGGAAGGGTGCCCCGGGGTCCCCCTACATGGACCCTGAGAGTGAAGGAGTAACATCTAGCTACCGCCGTGTTCCTGCTCTTCCCTCCCTCTTGCTGGAGGGAAGGGTGAACCGGGGTCCCCCTACATAGACCCTGAGAGTGAAGGAGTAACATCTAGCTACTGTGCTCCTTCTCTTCCCTCCCTCTTGGGGGAGGGAAGGGTGCCCCGGGGTCCCCCTACATGGCCCCAGAGAGTGAAGGAGCAACATCTAGCTACCGTTTTCCTGCTCTTCCCTCCCTCTTGGGGGAGGGGAGGGTGCCCCGGGGTCCCCCTACATAGACCCTGAGAGTGAAGGAGTAACATCTAGCTACTGTGCTCCTTCTCTTCCCTCCCTCTTGGGGGAGGGGAGGGTGCCCCGGGGTCCCCCTACATAGACCCTGAGAGTGAAGGAGTAACATCTAGCTACTGTGCTCCTTCTCTTCCCTCCCTCTTGGGGGAGGGGAGGGTGCCCCGGGGTCCCCCTACATAGACCCTGAGAGTGAAGGAGTAACATCTAGCTACTGTGCTCCTTCTCTTCCCTCCCTCTTGGGGGAGGGGAGGGTGCCCCGGGGTCCCCCTACATAGACCCTGAGAGTGAAGGAGTAACGTCTAGCTACCGTGCTCCTGCTCTTCCCTCCAGTTCATCTCAAAGGTGTCCAGTAGGGTTGAAGTATGGACTTTGTACAGGACACCTAACTTCCTCCACAACAATTCCAACTACTCATCAACAGCTTGTGGACAACTGACCACGTGTTATGAATGTAGCGCCCTCCTAGTAGGTTGCTGGTAGAAATAGTAGTCAGAGGAGCAGGATTTGACTGCTTTTGGTTATTCTGGGTCCTACTGGTTGCAGTTTCAACTACTTCCCTCTTTCCTGTAGTAGGTTCTAGAGGGTTAGAAGAGGAAGACCCTGGGTTTAATATTCATACAGCTTCAGCCAATCTCTGGTCAATGAGATGACCAGCATGGGGCTGAGGTGTGTATAAATAGTCTGGGGCCTTAAACCGATAGAATCCTTGCCCTGGAGGACAAGGCCCAGCCTGAAGGGCTGCTGCCCTTCTGGGCAGATTAGCTGAAGAATGCAGGGGTTTCAATGAAGTCCCAGCTTAGGGAGAACTGGGGGCCCTACTACTAAAGCTGCTGAGTTTTGGAGAAAGTCTGCAGAGGATCTGGCCTGGAGGGCCTGTCTGGTACCGGAAGGAGGCATCCATGTACACAAGGACACAGTGAGTAGAGGCCTGAGATAGAGAGAGATCCTAGAGACTGTAGCTGCTTAACCCTTGAAGAGACTGTTCCAGAGTTGCTGGCTTAGGGCAGCTTTCATAGTGGGAGTCCCCTAAGCTGTATGTCCTCTATCTGTTATCAAAAGAGGTCTACCCTGAAGAGTCTGGTTAGTACCAGAGAGTGCCCTCTCTTTCAGTTTCCAGCACATTTGGAGAATCCCAAGGCTCACCCCAAACCCAACCAAGTTTAACCAGCATTAAACTTCAAAAAAGACACTCAGGGCCTGGGGATTGTGTTCAGAGCAGGGGCGGACTGACCATTTGGAAACTCGGGCACTGCCCGAGGGCCCGGGGTCAGTAGGGGGCCCCATGAGTTGCCCCTGGTACCTTTTTCATAGGCTTTTTTGAGTTTGGCCAAGGAAACAGGGGCCCCATGATCCTCTATTGCCCGGGGGCCCCATGAGTCGTCAGTCCGCCCCTGGTTCAGAGACTGGGAAAATTCTGTGTGCCTGACTGCTCGCACCCACTTGGGAATAGAACTTGGAACAAACCCGTCAGGGGTCAGTGTGCTACAGGAAGACCAAGCCAGCCTGCATGGCAGGTTGTCTGCATGAGCACCCGCACATGTGCATAATTCAGTAATAGAATTTTGCATGGCCAACATTTGTGTGTGGATATGTTCAGGTTCCTTGCAAATCGAGGTGCCAAGTGGGCCATTTAAGCCTGAGAGCTACAGTATTGTACCTACGACCTGCAATTCTGCATCGGATCCTGACCTTTTCTTACCAACCTGGTCTGAATTCCGAATCTTCTCTGGCTCTCCCCAGTCTGCTGTGGTGCTCCTGTTTTGACCCTGGCTTTGTTCTTGACTACTTCCCCTTCCCTTCTACCCTGCTGCCCGCAAGTCCATGAATTTATCATTGCCTGTTGTATTGTTACCGTCTCGCCTGGCTGTTGCCCAAATAGACTTTTTTTAGGGGAATTGACCTTGGATGGAGTAAGGGGTGCATGGGATGCCCAAGGGACTGTAAACTGAGGAAAACTTCCTAACAACTATGTACAAGTCTGCAAAGAAGGGTTTCCTCTTCTAGGAGAGCTCTCCAGCCTCTCCTGGCGTACCACCCCAGACCCCAGATAAGTCATCTTCTATCCAGCAATCTAGAGGAATCCCTGAGCGAAGGGGATTCAGTGGCTACTACTGTAAAGGCGGACAGTCCTTAGAACAGAGCGAGTCAGGTTTCCAACCCAAATGCTTTTCCCTTGTCTGGCCCAGGGGGTGCAGGATTACTCAGTCAGTCCTGTGAGCCGGTGGGTTGGTAGCTGCTTTCAGGCCTTCCGCTGGACTGGCTCCACAGGCGGTCCTCGCTCTGGGGGCCGATGAGGTCTGAGTGATCCTACTTTCCAGCTTCCTGCCTGTAGGTAGGCCCCTTCCCACTGGGTCCCCTCCCCAGGCTCCTGCATCTCGTCTTCTCACTCCATCTTCCATGTGAACTCTCCTGCTGCTGAGCATGCTCAAACATAATTAAAGGCTGTCCCAACCCCATACCAAGCCTCTCCTGCCTGGGGATTGGTCAGGATCTTTTAAGACCTCACCACCACCCACTGAGTTCCAGAGACTTCTCCAAATCTCTAGATCAGTTGGAGGCATCAGTGAACTGATCTGCAGAGCTTCTCAGCCCTGATCCGAATTTGACCCCTCTGATTATCACCCAGGCTGCTACTCGGCCTTCTATTTAAAAAAAATAATAATTAGCTAGCTCCCCCCTGCTAACTAGGAGGGTGCTACATTTCTAAGAGAGGGTTTCCACCCACTCTCTTCTCTCAGTGGCCAAACAGAGCACTGGAGGAGCAAAAAGAAGATAAGAACGGGCAGGGCAAAGGTTCACTTAACCATTCACAAAATGAATATCTGTCCAGTATGGAGGTCGTAAATAGCCACATTACCTTCTGACATGATTCTATGAATTCTTCGATTGTGACTACACCATCCTTATTTCTATCCATTTTCTAGGGAAAAAGAAAGATGGACGTGTTAAATATGCAGAGCGGTATGGCAGACACAGTATAGAGAAGGCTTGGCCTGGAAATTCACCTGGAAAAAGTTCTCCACGTGCTCTCTGGGTGCCTCTTCCCTCATATTCGGGTACGTGTACTTGCCCATCATGTCGTATATGGATTTCATGATGTCCATCATCTCCTACAAGAAGACAACAGAAATAGTAGCATAATAACTTCAGTGATCAAATATATATCATCTGATGTAGGTCTAGAGAGCCCCGTTCCCTTCCTGAGAACCCTGCCTTTAAATTCAAGGCATTGTGGGTCTACAGAACGCAACCTCTTCATTTTAAAAGGTGGGGCAAAGTAAAACTAATCATTGAATGGAGATTTCAGAGCAGGTTTTGGACACCAATACTGGGAAGCATTGATATTGTAGATCCAACTTTTTTTTTTTTTACCACAGAGGAGCCCTTAAAATAACTATTAGGACTCAGGAACCCCTGCTAAAATCAATTCATTGGTGGTCAGTGAGAAGAATGCCCCTTACATTGGTGGTCAGTGGGAAGAATGTCTCCTACGTTGGGGGTCAGTGGGAAGAATGCCCCTTACATTGGTGGTCAGTGGGAAGAATGTCTCCTACATTGGGGGTCAGTGGGAAAAATGCCCCTTACATTGGTGGTCAGTGGGAAGAATGTCCCTTACATTGGGGGTCAGTGGGAAGAAGGTCCCTTACATTGGTGGTCAGTGGGAAGAATGTCCCTTACATTGGTGGTCAGTGGGAAGAATGCCCCTTACATTGGTGGTCAGTGGGAAGAATGTCCCTTACATGGGTGGTCAGTGGGAAGAATGTCCCTTACATTGGAGGTCAGTGGGAAGAATGTCCCTTACATTGGTGATCAGTGGGAAGAATGTCCCTTACATTGGTGATCAGTGGGAAGAAGGTCCCTTACAATGGTGGTCAGTGGGAAGAATGTCCCTTACATTGGTGGTCAGTGGGAAGAATGCCCCTTACATTGGTGATCAGTGGGAAGAATGCTCCTTACATTGGTGGTCAGTGGGAAGAATGTTCCTTACATTGGTGGTCAGTGGGAAGAATGTCCCTTACATTGGGGGTCAGTGGGAAGAATGTTCCTTACATTGGCGGTCAGTGGGAAGAATGTCCCTTACATTGGTGGTCAGTGGGAAGAATGTTCCTTACACTGGTGATCAGTGGGAAGAATGCTCCTTACATTGGGGGTCAGTGGGAAGAATGTCCCTTACATTGGGGGTCAGTGGGAAGAATGTCCCTTACATTGGTGGTCAGTGGGAAGAATGCTCCTTACATTGGGGGTTAGTGGGAAGAATGCTCCTTACATTGGGGGTCACTGGGAAGAATGTTCCTTACACTGGTGATCAGTGGGAAGAATGCTCCTTACATTGGGGGTCAGTGGGAAGAATGTCCCTTACATTGGGGGTCAGTGGGAAGAATGTCCCTTACATTGGAGGTCAGTGGGAAGAATGCTCCTTACATTGGTGGTCAGTGGGAAGAATGCTCCTTACATTGGGGGTCAGTGGGAAGAATGTCCCTTACATTGGGGGTCAGTGGGAAGAATGTCCCTTACATTGGTGGTCAGTGGGAAGAATGCTCCTTACGTTGGTGGTCAGTGGGAAGAATGTCCCTTACATTGGGGGTCAGTGGGAAGAATGCTCCTTACATTGGTGATCAGTGGGAAGAATGCTCGTAATATGGGTGGTCAGTAGAAAGAATGTTCCCTACACTAGTGGTCAATGAGAAGAACCCTCATTACATTGGTGGTCAGAATGCCACCCTCAAGACATTGATGTCCAACCCTGGCACTTCCAAGTAGCATGCCCCCAGAACTATGAAAGCACCGTCAGATGGGAGGTCAACCAGTCACAACTAAGGAAGTCCCTAGCAACCTCTGAAGGAATCGTTAAAAATGTCTGTTGTAGATTATAGGTTTCAGATGAAGGACCATATTTTTCATTAGGCACAGAAGATTCTGTGCCTATAGATGGCAAATGGAAGCCATGTATAAAAATTCCAAAACGGGTGCTGGACCAATAAGCTGAGAGCACAAAAACTTCAATTTCAGGTGATTATTCGGCAAGACACCGTAAAACAGCTCCTCAGAGTGACCTGCTTGTGTACTTATCCTGCTGGTCAGTGGGAGCCTCTCTATTGCTATAGTCCGGATCTCCAAGCCTGACCCCTGACTGTGACCCTGTTAACAAACCTCCCTTGAGTGGACATCTAAAATCCCTGAGACTACTGCTGGGTACCACCATCTTGGATTTGCAGCAGACACAAAGCAGTTATTCCATTGACACTCTATATCAGCCTTTCTCAACCGCCTTATTCCATAGGAATCCTTGAAATCATTTTCAGGTCTCAGGGAACCCCTGCTAGGACTACTCTATTAGGAGCCATTTGGAAAATGCCCCATACATTGGTGGTGATCAGTGGGGAGCATGCCCCAGAATGCCACCCTGCAGTCATGTGCAATGTGATTTTGATACTGGAATTATGAAGATACCATCAAATGGATGCTCAGTTGGCCACAGCTCAAGGAAGTCTTGGACACCTCTTGAGGAACCCTAGGGTTCCTTGGAACTCTGGTTGAGAATGGCTGCTCTACGGTATTCCCCAGCTGCTACATAAAAGGTTATGGGGGTGGGGGGTGGAGAGGACTATGCTGTACATAGGAAGGGGGAACGTGCTAGAGAATTGACTCTCTTCATTTTTGTGGACGCTGGTTTGGACACTCGTACCTCTTTAGTTATGCAGCCATCTTTGTTTAGGTCGTACAAATTAAAGGCCCAGTTCAGTTTGTCATCTATACTCCCTCGCAAGATGACTGACAATCCCGCTACAAAATCCTACAGGAGAGAGAACACCGGTCAGAGACGTGTCATAGAAACATCCAGCAATCTACTTTGTAACACCATAAAGCCGTGCAAACAGCAATACTGAGGTGCAAAGTGCGGTATCCCACCATGACCCGGCTTATTGCAGAAAAAGAAGAACCGTGATTGGCCGTTCTAGGCATTGAATTATATAAGTCTTCCTCAGGGGCGGACTGACAACTCATGGGGCCCCCGGGCAATAGGGGATCATGGGGCCCTTGTATCCTTGCCCAAACTAAAAAAAAGCCTATGAAAAAGGTACCAGGGGCATCTCATGGGGCCCCCTACTGACCCCGGGCCCTCGGGCAGTGCCCGAGTTTTCAAATGGTCAGTCCGCCCCTGGTCTTCCTAAATAAGACTGAAGGAATCCAGAACTCTGAGGTCCACCCTTCCCTTGATCCTGTGATGTCATCAATTTGCCCCGCTGCTCCCCATACGGAAGAAAAATATATTTGAAATGCTACAATTTTGTCCGTATTCAATATATTTCAAAATATATTTCAATAAATAAATTATTTATATATATATATACAGTTGTGTTCACAATAATCGCAGTGTGTTGAAAAAAGTGAATAAAGCTGAAAATCCTTCTAATAGCTTTTATCTCCATCCACACAAATGCATTGGGAACACGACACATTCTATTCCAAATCACAACATGAAGAAAAATACATCAAATTTGTGTTGTTCCTCTAAAAAAATGGAAGAAAAGTGAATATTAGACGGTTCAAAAAAATCGCCGTGTTTGTATTCTTCTTTACAAACTCCAACATTCACTATATAAACTGAGAAATGTTTGAAGATTTTGCTTTCCTTTGAATGACTTCATGAATATTTGGTTGTAGTCGCACTGTTTCTGAGAACTGCTGTACATCTGTGTTGCATGGAGTCCCCCAACTTCTGGCCCCTGTGATCAGGTATTCCAGCCCAGGATGATTGGACCACATTCCACAGTTCTTCTCTATTTCTTGGTTTTGCCTCAGAAACGGCATTTTTGATGTCACCCCACAAGTTTTCTATTGGATTAAGATCCGGGGATTGGGCTGGCCACTCCATAACGTCAATCTTGTTGGTCTGGAACCAAGATGTTGCACGTTTACTGGTGTGTTTGGGGTCGTTGTCTTGTTGGAACACCCATTTCAAGGGCATTTCCTCTTCAGCATAAGGCAGCATGACCTCTTCAAGTATTCTGATGGATTCAAACTGATCCATGATCCCTGGTATGCGATAAATAGGCCCAACACCGTAGTATGAGAAACATCCCCATATCATGATGCTTGCACCACCATGCTTCACGGTCTTCACAGTGTACTGTGGCTTGAATTCAGTGTTTGGGGGTCGTCTGACAAACTGTCTCCGCCCACTAGACCCAAAAAGAACAATCTTACTTCCATCAGTCCACAAAATGTTGCGCCATTTCTCTTTAGGCCGGTCAATGTGCTCTTTGGCAGATTGTAACCTCTTCAGCACACGTCTTTTTCCCAACAGTGGGACTTTGCGGGGACTTCTTGCAGATAGCTTGGCTTCACATCGGCGTCTTCTAATTGTAACAGTCCTCACAGGGAACGTCACACCTTCTTTCATCTTCCTGGAGCTGATTGTTGGCTGAGTCCGCCCCATTTTGGCTATTCTTCTATCCATTCCAATGGTAGTTTTTGCTTTCTTCCACGTCTTTCAGGTTTTGGTTGCCATTTTAAAGCATTTGCCATCATTTTAGCTGAGCAGCCGATCGTTTTCTGCACTTCTTTATATGTTTTCCCCTCCAATCAACTTTTTAATCAAGGTACGCTGTTCTTCTGAACAATGCCTGGGACGACCCATTTTCCTCAGAATTTCAGAGAGAAATGCACTGTAACCAGCATGTCCAACATTTGCTGCCTTCCTTCCTTAAATAAGGGCAATAATTGCCACCTGTTTTTCAAAGAATGAATGACCTCACTAATAGAACTCCACACGGCTATTATTTTGAACACGCCCCTTTCAATGAGTGATTCAATGACACAGAATCAGCAGCATGCATGTCATGACTGTTGGGTCTGTTGGATTTCTATGACTCTACTACACCTGCTAGGAAATTATTTGCCATGTAGAAATATCATTTCCACCAAAAAGTGATTGATCCGGTTAGTGATGTCTGACTGCTATTATTTTGAACACAACTGTATATATATATACAGTCAGGTCCATAAATATTGGGACATGGACACAATTCTAACATTTTTGGCTCTATACACCACCACAATGGATTTGAAATGAAACAAACAAGATGTGCTTTAACTGCAGACTGTCAGCTTTAATTTGAGGGTATTTACATCCAAATCAGGTGAACGGTGTAGGAATGACAACAGTTTGCATATGTGCCTCCCACTTGTTAAGGGACCAAAAGTAATGGGACAATTGGCTTCTCAGCTGTTCCATGGCCAGGTGTGTGTTATTCCCTCATTATCCCAATTACAATGAGCAGATAAAAGGTCCAGAGTTCATTTCAAGTGTGCTATTTGAATTTGTAATCTGTTGCTGTCAACTCTCAAGATGAGATCCAAAGAGCTGTCACTATCAGTGAAGCCATCATTAGGCTGAAAAAACAAAACAAACCCATCAGAGAGATAGCAAAAACATTAGGCGTGGCCAAAACAACTGTTTGGAACATTCTTAAAAAGAAGGAACGCACCGGTGAGCTCAGCAACACCAAAAGACCCGGAAGACCACGGAAAACAACTGTGGTGGATGACAGAAGAATTCTTTCCCTGGTGAAGAAAACACCCTTCACAACAGTTGGCCAGATCAAGAACACTCTCCAGGAGGTAGGTGTATGTGTGTCAAAGTCACCAATCAAGAGAAGACTTCACCAGAGTGAATACAGAGGGTTCACCACAAGATGGAAACCATTGGTGAGCCTCAAAAACAGGAAGGCCAGATTAGAGTTTGCCAAACGACATCTAAAAAAGCCTTCACAGTTCTGGAACAACATCCTATGGACAGATGAGACCGACATCAACTTGTACCAGAGTGATGGGAAGAGAAGAGTATGGAGAAGGAACTGCTCATGATACTAAGCATACCACCTCATCAGTGATCATGGTGGTGGTAGTGTCATGGCGTGGGCATGTATGGCTGCCAATGGAACTGCTTCTCTTGTATTTATTGATGATGTCACTGCTGACAGAAGCAGCCGGATGAATTGTGAAGTGTTTCGGGAATATTATCGGCTCATATTCAGCCAAATGCTTCACAACTCATTGGACGCTTCACAGTGCAGATGGACAATGACCCAAAGCAGACTGCAAAAGCAACCAAAGAAGTGGAATGTTCTACAATGGCCAAGTCCATCACCTGACCTGAATCCGATTGAGCATTTCACTTGCTGAAGACAAAACTGAAGGGAAAATGCCCCAAGAACAAGCAGGAACTGAAGACAGTTGCAGTAGAGGCCTGGCAGAGCATCACCAGGGATGACACCCAGCGTCTGGTGATGTCTATGCGTTCCACACTTCAGGCTGTAATTGACTGCAAAGGATTTGCAACCAAGTATTAAAAAGTGAAAGTTTGATTTATGATTATTATTCTGTCCCATTACTTTTGGTCCCTTAACAAGTGGGAGGCACATATGCAAACTGTTGTAATTCCGACACCGTTCACCTGATTTGGATGTAAATACCCTCAAATTAAAGTTGACAGTTTGCAGTTAAAGCACATCTTGTTCGTTTCATTTCAAATCCATTGTGGTGGTGTATAGAGCCAAAAATGTTAGAATTGTGTCCATGTCCCAATATTTATGGACCTGACTGTATATATATATATATAAATATGTATACATATGTATAGTTCCCCTTTTTTCAAAGTCCCCCCTTACATCATGGTCCCTATCAGAGTCCTTCTTTATATTAGGGTCCCCATTTGAGTTCCTCGTATATCAGCACCCCCATCAGAGTTCCCCTGTACATCAGGGTCCCCACTTACATCAGGGTCCCTAACAGAGTCCCTTCTTACATCATAGCCCCCCTTTCATCAGGATGCCAGCAGTCCTAGCAACAATGGTGATGGTGACAGTGCAGTGTGGGGGGGCAGTTTGGGGGGAGACTCCGAGACCACAGCAGTCTCTGCTGATCTGAATCCTCAGTCTATGCCAGGGGTGGACTGACAACTCATGGGGCCCCGGGCAATAAGGGATTATGGGGCCCCTGTGTCCTTGCCCAAACTCAAAAAAGCCTATGAAAAAGGTACCAGGGGCATCTCATGGGGCCCCCTACTGACCCCGGGCCCTCGGGCAGTGCCACAGTTTCCAAATGGTCAGTCCGCCCCTGATCTATGCATAGGAATCTCCCTGACCCTAGACGTGAGACGGATAAAATCTTGTAGCGGGCCCGGCCGTGGCCTCATCTCGGGACCCCTTGCTCTAGAGCTGGCCATACATTATAGAATTTTTTGGTACAATTTATCTTTTAGATTTACCAAAAACCATATAATACGAGGTCCGACCTAAACGCCTTCAATTTGTATGTAATCAGGCCGGCCCTCGCACTACAGAACGGAAGGTAAATCTAACAGAATTTGAACGAGAAAATTGTATAATGAATGGCCGGCCTAAGACAAACAAACAGCTTGTCCGGAGTTACACTTTAATGTATGCACCCCGTTCAGTAGTCGGGTGATAAACGGCATCTGCGGATACCATGCGGCAGGTCTGCGTGCGCCTAGTGCTTGAGAACTCTCACCTCGAAATTGACGGAGCCGTTGTGGTCGGTGTCGAACGCATTGAACAGAAAATGTGCGTACATGCTGGAGTCTGCAAGACAAAGATAACAAGAGAGAGTCAGGGCCCCGCAAATGGATTCAAATGTGAGAAACAAAATAATTATTAAAGATTTCCTTTTATACAAGGTGGTATCAAAAAGACTAGTTTTGCAACACGCCAACAGATGGCAGCACAAAGCTGCACGTGCAGTCACAGGGAGCACCAACCTTCATAAGTCAGTGTGCCAAAAGACATGGTCCTGTGTACATCGGGAGCTGTGCGACTGGTGCTATTCTGACCACGTGTGTTACCACGTATGCTATCAGCTTCCAGATTAATTGAACAAATTGAGGTTAGAAGCTGATTGGTTGCTATGCACAGCTGCACCAGATTCTGAGTGTTCCAGTTCTAGTAAGTCTCCCCCCCCCCCGTGTGTGACAAGCGGCATGACGTCGCATCAGTGAGAAACTAGAGACTGCTGGGGGGAATTAATAAATGGAGCAATGATTCCACTCATTTAACAACTGTAAGGGCAACTGTAAAACCTCCCGCTTCATTTTTACTGAACAGCTGATTGCCGAGTGAAAATAATGATTCCAAACTGATTTCTGAGCTCATTTTAACCAGTTGAAGTCCATGAATGTTTATAAACGGCCTAAGGATGGCAAGTAGATAAAGTGTTACTAAACCCCGGACCCCGCAATCACTATATCCACTCTCCCCGGACCCCGCATTCACTATATCCGCTCTCCCCGGACCCCGCATTCACTATACCCGCTCTCCCCGGACCCCGCATTCATTATATCCGCTCTCCCCGGACCCTGCATTCACTATACCCGCTCTCCCCGGACCCCGCATTCACTATATCCGCTCTCCCCGGACCCCGCATTCACTATATCCGCTCTCCCCGGACCCCGCATTCACTATACCCGCTCTCCCCGGACCCCGCATTCACTATATCCGCTCTACCCGGACCCCGCATTCACTATATCCGCTCTCCCCGGACCCTGCATTCACTATATCCGCTCTCCCCGGACCCCGCATTCACTATATCCGCTCTCCCCATACCCTGCATTCACTATATCCGTTCTCCCCGGACCCTGCATTCACTATATCCGCTCTCCCCGGACCCTGCATTCACTATATCCGCTCTCCCCAGACCCCGCATTCACTACATCCGCTCTCCCCGGACCCCGCATTCACTATATCCGCTCTCCCCGGACCCCGCATTCACTATATCCGCTCTCCCCGGACCCCGCATTCACTATATCCGCTCTCCCCGGACCCCGCATTCACTATATCCGCTCTCCCCGGACCCCGCATTCACTATATCCGCTCTCCCCGGACCCCGCATTCACTATATCCGCTCTCCCCGGACCCCGCATTCACTATATCCGCTCTCCCCGGACCCCGCATTCACTATATCCGCTCTCCCCGGACCCGCATTCACTATATCCGCTCTCCCCAGACCCCGCATTCATTATATCCGTTCTCCCCGGACCCCGCATTCACTATAGCCGCTCTCCCCGGACCCTGCATTCACTATATCCTCTCTCCCCGGACCCCGCATTCACTATATCTGCTCTCCCCTGACCCCGCATTCACTATATCCGCTCTCCCCAGACCCCGCATTCACTATATCCGCTCTCCCCGGACCCCGCATTCACTATATCCGCTCTCCCCGGACCCCGCATTCACTATATCCGCTCTCCCCAGACCCCGCATTCACTATATCCGCTCTCCCCGGACCCCGCATTCACTATATCCGCTCTCCCCGGACCCTGCATTCACTATATCCGCTCTCCCCGGACCCCGCATTCACTATATCCGCTCTCCCCGCACCCCGCATTCACTATATCCGCTCTCCCCAGACCCCGCATTCATTATATCCGTTCTCCCCGGACCCCGCATTCACTATATCCGCTCTCCCCAGTCCCCGCATTCACTATATCCGCTCTCCCCGGACCCCGCATTCATTATATCCGCTCTCCCCAGACCCCGCATTCACTATATCCGCTCTCCCCGGACCCTGCATTCACTATATCCGCTCTCCCCGGACCCCGCATTCACTATATCCGCTCTCCCCGGACCCCGCATTCACTATATCTGCTCTCCCCGGACCCCGCATTCACTATATCCGCTCTCCCCGGACCCCGCATTCATTATATCCGCTCTCCCCAGACCCCGCATTCACTATATCCGCTCTCCCCGGACCCTGCATTCACTATATCCGCTCTCCCACAGTACACACAACATGGAAATGCAATTATTTTCATAAATATAAACTGCTAAATACCTGTTATCATCAGTAGTATATAGCAGTCTTGTGACTTCTATCAGTGTCCAGCAAAGCACTGGTTAAAGCTTGTAGGAGGAGTTTTCATTCTGCTCTAGGAGAATGCAGATGCAGAACCCCTGACCCTGACTGGATAGTGCTGATTGGCCCTGTGCTGCTCACCCAAAAAAAAAATATCTCTAGCAATACACACCAAACTGAGCATGTGCAGAGTGACTCCACACAATATTTCTTATCAGGAGATAAGAGGGGGACACAGGAAGAAGGTGAGGATCAGAGAAGACAGGATCAAACAAATGCAGAGGATTAACCCCTTAGGTTCCACAGTGAGTATAACAAGCATGCTTCACAGACGGATTGTACCGTTGTGGGAGGCCAATGAAGCGATAAGCAATTCTTTACTTTTCTATAAAAACTGAGCTCCCACCTCTTAAGCCTCCCCATTGGACATTGCAGCTGCCCATCACATAAATAGGACCAATAGGGAGGTGAGGGAGGGAAATGGAAGTATTTGCTTTAGAAGCTCCCTATCAATCAGGATCTACTGATCGTGCTAAAATCGGCATTTCTCCCTGCAGCCATCCCCCTGTGGCCATCGCCCTGCGTCCATCCCCCAGCCACCCCCCTGTGGCCATCACCCTGCGGCCATCCCTCTGCTGCCATCCCTCTGCTGCCATCCCTCTGCTGCCATCCCCCTGCGGCCATCCCCCTGCTGCCATCCCCCTGCTGCCATCCCCCTGCAACCATCCCACTGCGGACATCACCCTGCGGCCATCCCCCTGCGGCCATCCCCCTGCGGCCATCCACCAGCTATCCCCCTGCGGCCATCCCCCTGCGGCCATCCCCCTGCGGCCATCCCCCTGCCATCCCCCTGTGGCCATCCCCCTGCCATCCCCCTGTGGCCATCCCCCTGCGGCCATCCCCCTGCGGCCATCCCCCTGCGGCCATCCTCCTGCCATCCCCCTGTGGCCATCCCCCTGCGGCCATCCCCCTGTGGCCATCCCCCTGCGGCCATCCTCCTGCCATCCCCCTGTGGCCATCCCCCTGCGGCCTTCCCCCTGCTCGTGTATTTTCTCATCCTGCGTGCAGCCTGAATTGTCCGCGTAGGTCGCCGGCGTAATTATCCACAATGACAGTGATGACCAATCATGATGGCGGTTACAACTTACCTCCCTGTGGAAAGAACTGGGAGTAGATTTGTTTGAAGTTATCTTCGTTGACAATGCCGCTGGGACACTCCTGTTAGGAGAAATCAGAATATCTGAATGTTGTATCTAAACGTTGCACATTAAACAGATTAAGAGGCGCAGATCCTTTCCCAGCCGCACCAACACGGTGGGTTCCTTAAAGTGGCTGTAAGCCTCCGACATGAAATATGTACAAAGCACATCCCTCTATAGTGTGTACTTGTCTCAGTCCAGAGCACTCAGTGTCATTTCTGCCTGCTGCCTCCTTCCTCTGCTATCAGCATGAGTCACTTTGTGACACCAAGAGAAAAATGGTGACAGGGAAGGGACTTCCAGCAGATTGACAGCCTCAGCTCTGTTAATGTGAGCTACGAGGAGTGGAGGGGGGTGTCTCTTCCCTCCAATCAGCTCTCAGAGCTCCCCTTACTGAGGTGTGTAAATTTAGCTTAACGCCCCCTTTTTTTCTTACAGTTCAAACATGCTTTATAAATTCAACACTTGTAAAGGATGTAGAGAAGAGAATACTACAGATACACAGGTACAGCTTACGTAGGAGGATGTGTTTCAGCTTTGTGTATCAACTGAGGCCAGTCACTTCACAACCTCAGCTCTGTTAATGTGAGCTATGTGGAGGGGAGGGGGGGTGTCTCTTCCCTCCAATCAGCTCTCAGAGCTCCCCTTACTGAGGTGTGTGAATTTAGCTTTTCTCCTTTTTTCTTATGGCTCAAACAAGCTTTATAAATTCAACACTTTGAAAGGATGTAGAGATGTAGAGAAGAGAATACTGCAGATACACAGGTACAACTAACGTAGGAGGATTTGTTTCCTCTCTGTGTATCACCTGAGGCCGGTCACTTCACCGGGTGTATGGAAGGGTTGACAACCACTTTAAATCAAACTCATTCTTTGATCAATGTAACCATTGCACTTTATTCAATGAAGCATAGGCAGCATGTACTTACCACCCCCCAACCCAAACCTCCCCCACCCTCGCTTCTCTCACACCCTATTTCATATTCCCAGGGAAAGTCGAGCTTACACAGGAGCCAAGTACCCTGATCCCAACCCAAGCACCAAGTACCCTCGTCCCACCCCAAGTGCCAAGTACCCTCATCCCAGCCCAAGTACCAAGTACCCTCATCCCACCCCAAGTGCCAAGTACCCTCATCCCACCCCAAGTGCCAAGTACCCTCATCCCACCCCAAGCGCCAAGTACACTCATCCCACCCCAAGTGCCAAGTACCCTCATCCCAGCCCAAGTACCAAGTACCCTCATCCCACCCCAAGTGCCAAGTACTCTCATCCCACCCCAAGTGCCAAGTACCCTCATCCCACCCCAAGCGCCAAGTACACTCATCCCAGCCCAAGTGCCAAGTACCCTCATCCCACCCCAAGCAACTGGCTGACATAATAAGCAAAAGTGGAGGATGCGGGCAACATTCTGTTGTGCCGCCTAAAAAGTTTTCTGTTTTGTTCAGTCACCCTTACTCCATTACGCCATGAAGGTGAACCTTCCACCAACTTCTATTTATTTCCTCTCCCCTTCCTCTTATGTCACGGGTGTCAAACTGGTGGCCCTCCACCTTTTTGCCAAACTACAAGTCCCACGAGGCATTGCAAGAGTGACAGTTACAAGCGTGACTCCCAAAGGCAGAGGCATGATGGGACTTGTAGCGCAAGAGCCGGAGGGGCCGCCAGTTTGACACCCCTGATTGCTTACTATTTTGTGTACTTTTGTGAATTCCTCATTTAGAGATGAAGAACGGCTACGTCAACCTCGCCTAGGTGAAGAACGTCCTCATTGGGCGAGGAGGACATAGCTGTTCTCCACCTCAACCCCCTGGAATATACATCACACGTCCCAGAAGGCTACAGGGGAATAGATGACAAACTCCTTGGAGATCTCCCAACAATATAGTGTAGCACTACCCCCCCCCCCCCCTTCTTAGGAGTCGCTGAGTTTTGGGTCCACCTACAGTTCTGCACATTTTCTTCCACACGTTGCACTCCAAGTCAGTAAACAGTCCTTGAGCTTGGTTTTGTGATTTTATTAAGGAGTTAATAACTTGGATAGGTTTGAGGGATGTATGGGATGCCCAAGGGAACATCAAACTTGAGGACAAACTCTTTAGCAACGATGCAGGGATGTGGACAACAGTGGTCTCTCCTTTTAAGATCATTCCAGCTCTCTGGTGAACCTCCTCAGACCCTAGATGAATCCTCCTCTTCACCCAGCTGCACTGAGGGTATTCCCTGGGTGAGGGGGCCCAGAAACTGTCAATTTAGCACAGCAGCTACAGATGAGAAGTTAGTTGGGTTTTCCACCTGACTGCCCTCTCCCCTTATGCGTCCCAGTGGGTGTAAGAGTACTTAATAGGTTGGTGGCTGCTTTTCGCTGGGCTAGCTCCTTCCCTGCTGCTCAGGATATCCTCCCGTGAAGATGATGGTACAGTGGAGATCCTCTTCTCCATCACTTGCCTGTAGGTAGGCCTCGTCCCTGGGCCTCCTCCCAGGCTCTGTGATTCTTAAGGGTTGCCTTGGCCACCATGCCTAGCCTCCTTCCATGGGATTGGCCAAGGTCTCCCAAGCATGCAAATCCAAGCTTCCTCCCCTCCTCCAGAAAGCTTTCAGGTTTCTGGAGAGCTGTGAAGGGCTCTAGAAGCTCTGACCTTAGAACCTCCCTAGCCTGTCCTGAGGTGAACTCCTGCCACAATCACAGGCTGACTCATCCAAGGCTGCTACTCAGCCTCTGACTCCATCTTTCACCTGACACTGCCCCCCCCCCCACTCCAAGGCTCTGTGATTCTTAAGGGTTGCCTTGGTCTCCATGCCCAGCCTCCTGCCATGGGACTGGCCAAGGTTTCCCAAGCATGCAAATCTAAGCTTCCTCCCCTCCTCCAGAAAGCTCTCAGGTTTCTGGAGAGGTGTGAAGGGCTCTACAAGCTCTGACCTTAGAACCTCCCTAGCCTGTCCTGAGGTGAACTCCTGCCACACTCACAGGCTGACTCTTCCTAGGCTGCTACTCAGCCTCTGACTGAACAAAAGACTACCTAGCTAACCTAGAGGGTGTTACAATAGCAACATGCAATATGAAAGATGGGTCACCAAATCTCCATCTGCACATTCGCAAGATCTGGTGCCATGTCGTAAACGTTATTATTATTATTATTACTACGAGTTTATATAGCGCCAAAGGGTTTGCTCAGCGCTGTACAATAGACAATGTCTTGTCATCTTGTCCGGAGATCTTGGGAGTTTGACACCCATAGCAGAAGGCTGGAAACGGAGACCTCCTTAGCCGGTCCTGAGGTGAACTCCTGCCACACTCACAGGCTGACTCATCCTAGGCTGTTACTCAGCCTCTGACTCCATATTTCACCTGACAATGCCCCCCACTCCCAGGCTCTGTGGTTCTTAAGGGTTGCCTTGGCCACCATGCCTAGCCTCCTGCCATGGGATTGGCCAAGGTCTCCCAAGCATGCAAATCCAAGCTTCCTCCCCTCCTACATCCCTCCTCCAGAAAGCTCTCAGGTTTCTGGAGAGGTGTGAAGGACTCTAGAAGCTCTGATCTTAAAACCTCCCTAGCCTGTCCTGAGGTAAACTCCTGCCACACTCACAGGCTGACTGATCATCTCAAAGGTGTTCAGTAGGGTTGAGGCCAAAGCTCTGTGTAGGTCACGTATGTTCCTTCAAAGAACTCTCATCAAACCAGGTCTTTATGGAGCTGGCTACGTGCACAGGGGCACAGTCATGCTGGAACAGAAAAGGGCCTTCACCGAAAGGTTGGAGGAGCCGAATTGTCTACAACGTCTTTGTATACTGATTCATTGACATGAGGAAACACCTGAACTGTATATTTTGGAGTGGGCCCATGTACTCTTGGCCACGTAGCGTATAAATGTTGTACGGTCTGTTTCCGTTGCCATTCGAAGCTCACATTTTCCAACACGACAGTTGGCAGAGAAAGATACATCAAAGTCAAAGTATGACCTCAGTCTTTGTCTAAATAATGAGACACCTCCATTATGTATAATTAAAATGTAGGCCATTTGAAGGACCTTTGGTCACTGTTCAGTATCAGTTGGTCTGAAATCCGAGCTTTGTTTGGCGCTCGTTAAAATTCAGTAGTGGACAGAGAAGAAAATCGGAACGGAGAACCTTAGAAGTTGACGGAGGGGTCATTTCAAATCGCCTCAATAATTCATGATCCAAGACTCGAGCGTTTTCCATCTGTGGTAATGCCAAAGTAAAAATGCTGCCAACCATGTGAAGGAAAAAGAGCCTATGTTTAAAGGATGCGTACTGCGGGAAATATATGCGGTCTGTCGTTGTTGGATTCCTGAAAAAGCTAATGGCCTGGCTGTCTCCTCCTCCTCCAACCATTAAAAAGAAATTGAACTCTAGAAGATGTGCCAAATGGCAAAGGGCTAGTCACCAGTACTGCCTGTGGTCTCCCCGTAGACAATTGTGCCGTGATTACTGGCTTTGCATGTTTTGTTCTGCAGTGTGTCTCTGAGTGGAGGCGGCCATCTTGGAAGAGGCAGGGCTTTGCTTCCTCATGTCATAGCTTCCAGCAAGGAGTACAGTGACCAGCACAGTACAGGTTGGAGTGGAGTGGAGTGGTTCTGTTGAAGGTTTTGCTTCAGGAAGGGGGTATTTGTTAGTGAAGGATTGTGCTGAAGAAGGGGGAAGTTTTGCTGGCGCCCATATGGAAGAAAAATATATGTTAAAAATATTCTACCGAAATATATTGACATATATTTAAAACACTACAATTGTGGCCATATTCAATATATTAAAAATAAATAAATTATATATATATATATATATATATATATATATATATATATAATATATATGTATATATATAATTTATTCATTTATTTTTAATGTATTGAATATTGCCAAAATTGTTGTATTTCAAATATATGTTAATATATTTGGGTAGAATATACATATATATATACACATATATATATATATATATATATACTGTATATACACACACACACACACAAATATATATATATATATATATATATATATATATATATATACTGCATGTTGAAATGCATTTTTATTTCAAAGTATATGAAAAATATTTTAAAAATATATTCCAAATATACTGTATATCTTTAAAAACAAAAAATCTACATTTTTGGAATGTATTTGCAAATATATGTAAAAATATATGTTAAAATGACTTTTTTTTATATGTTAAAATAAATCTGGAGGAGTGCGCATGCGCGGCCGCCGGGATCGGATGTCCCGGCATTAGCTCCGCACATCTCCGGCACTGACAGCAGCCCATAAAAGGGCATAGTGCCGCTTCACCCCCGGGGCCCCCCCCTGCCTATCTCCGGATCTCGGGCACCTGTCACTATGCCCGGCAAGTCGGCGATTAAGAGCCGTGGAGGCTCCCAGCTGCGGCTCCCTGCGGGGACTGGGAGGACCAAGATGGCGGCCGGATCGGCGCCCGCGGCTCATGGGGTCTCCTCTGCCTCTCCTACAGCAGCACCTCTCCCTCGGAGAGAGAAGATGGGCTCCTCGTCCCACGCTGGGCCAGGGAGGACTACAGCAGCATCGCTAGGTGGGGTGAGTGACTTCCTGCAGCCCCCCCAGTCATCCTCCAGCCCTGTGCCACTAGAGTCCCAGGCTTCGGCCTGTCCATTGAGCCGTGACTCCCCTGCATCCTCGCCCTTGAGCAGCGACATAGCTGCCATTTTTTCAAGCCAGCATAGCGGTCCAGATCCCGCTGATGACAGCCCGGCTTCCTCGCCAACGATTCCTCCTGACCCGCCTCTATACTCTTGTGATGCGACTTTGATAGCTCGATTCGCAGATTTGCTGCAACGCGAATTAGACAGAGCTACCTCAAAATTGGCGGCGGATTTAAAGCAGGATTTTCAGGCCTTGGGCCACCGTTTAGACTGTATTGAGGCTAAAGTTGATGCGACAGTCCAAAGTATCTCCCAAAATTCTAACATGATCACCGACTTGCAAGATCGCCTGGAGGAGGCGTATTCTAAAATTGATGACCTGGAGAATCGGGCTAGGCGATACAATTTTCGCATTCGAGGTCTTCCTGAGTCGGTTAAGGAGCTTACTAGCTGCGCACATACCCTCATGCGGTCCGCTATGCCTGCAATTGATGATCTTCATCTTGAGATTGATCGCATTCACCGGGCATTGATCCCCCCCCGGCAAGGGGGGCCTCCTAGAGATATCATCGTCAAGCCTCATTTTTTTCAGGTTAAGGAAGCGGTTATGCGGTTTGGCAGGGAGAATCCGGATATAGAGCTTGCAGGGCACAAGGTACAAATCTTTGCTGATGTTTCGTCGGCCACTATCCAGAGGCGGCGCTCCCTCAAGCCACTTCTTTCTCACTTGGTTCAAAAGGGCATTAAATATCGCTGGGCCTACCCTTTTCGTCTGCAGTTCACTCTTAATGGGAAATCCTATGGGTTTACTACATTCCAGGATGGCGAGGAGTTGCTGCTTCAGCTGGGTATTATATCTCGCAGTCCGACGTCCCATTCTCCCACGGGATCGGCTTCTCGACCTCCGCCGCTCCAGCCTTTGTGGACTACTCCATCGTCTAAGAAGAAGGGGTCCCGGAATCCGCCCGGGTGGACTTCTTGAACTTTTGTGTTCTTTTGGGGACTTTTCGCTGGAATATGTTCGTTTATGGCGGCCTTTCTGTGGCTCTTCGGAGCATTGGCCGCTGTTGTTATATTGGTTTGGGGGGATGGGCTGGGGGTGGGACTTAGGATGTTAATTACATTTGTTTGCTGAATATCATTTCAGTGGCTCTAATTGCTTTGTTTTTTTGTTTAATGCACTGTGCGTTCGATTTATTGTTATTGGGTTGTAACTGCTGTTAGTGCCGGAGAGTGTCTTTGCGCTCTCCCTGATTGGAAGACTCTTCCCCGGGAATGTTTCTCTGGGCAGACCTATTCCACCGCAGGGCTATTGCTCTGTATTTCCTGGTACATTGTTTCCTTCATTTTCTGATACTGTTTTGTGTACCGCGGTCACTTGGCATTTGGACTTTTGTGATCCGAATGTTCTCTTTTCTTTTTTCTGTTTTTTTCTGTCTTTTTTCTTTTTGTTGTTTTCTGATTTTTTGGGGGGTCAGCTGGCGACATTTAGGGACTTATAGGGATCTTCTTACTTTTAAGGAACGAGGGGTCTTTATTCTGCTTAGTTCCATAATTATTTGTCATGTCTTCCGTACGGTCCACTAGCGGAGAAATTCGCTTCCTTTCTCATAATGTTCAGGGGTTCAATTCCCCATCCAAACGTATACAGGCTTTCAGCTCATACTACTCCCTTGGGGCGGATATAGTTGCCTTACAGGAGACTCATTTTCCACCCTCCTTCTCTCCACGTTATATTCATAAAAATTACCCTCTCTGCTTTTTTGCTAATGCCACAGAGAAAAAGCGGGGGGTGGCCCTTTGCTTTTCTCGTCGAGTGTCCTTTGTTGTCTCTAAAATTATCCGGGACAAGGAGGGGAGATATCTTTTGGTGAAAGGCCACTTGGGAGGCGACCTTATCACTTTTATAATTTATTATACCCCCAATACCAATCAGGTTGAATTTTTCCAATCTTTGCTAAGTACTCTGGTAGGAGAATTTGAGGGTGACGTTATTCTAGCTGGTGACTCTAATTTAGCATTGGATCAGACTCTGGATCGTTCCCAAACCGCCACGCTTCAACCTCCTTCTAGACGGAGCCGTAAATTGGCTCAACTTTTATATCGCTATGATCTTATTGATGCATGGAGGGAGGCTAATCCTACTTCCCGAGACTACTCCCACTACTCCAGGGCTCATGATAGTTATTCTCGCATTGACCATATTTTTCTTCATACATATTCACTCCCCAAACTTGTCACTGCTAAAATCTTTTCCACGCCCTGGTCTGACCACGACCCAGTTTCTATCACCTTTTCGTCCGAGACTCTTGGTAAGACGGCTTTTCATTGGCGTCTTAATGACTCTATTTTGGGTAATCCATCTCATTGTCGGGAAATTTCATCGCACCTACAAATGTTTTTTGATTTTAATAAAGCAGAGGACACGAACCCGGCGATTAATTGGGCAGCTCATAAGGCCTCAGTCAGGGGCTATATTATTCAACTCTCTTCTCGTTTAAAAAAAGCCCGAACTGACCTACTTGCTACTAAAACTCAGTTATATATTGACCTGGTTGCTCAACATAAACATCATCCCAGTTCTGATTTGTTACTTAAACTTGACCAGGCCCGACTGGAACTTAATTTATGTCTTACTACCACTGCGGATAAACAACTTCGTTGGTCTAATCATAAATTCTTTACGTGGAGGGACAGACCTGGCACCTTGTTGGCACGCAAGCTGACTCCTAGACACTCCCAGACGGCCCTCCCCAAGCTCAGACTGGACAATGGTTCGTTATCCCAGGACCCGGGTAAGATCCTCCACAAATTTCAGTCTTTTTACTCTCAGCTTTATAGTTCGCCCACGGGGGGCTGTTCTTCTTCCTCTCTGGAGGCTTTTTTGGAGTCTATCTCCTTTTCCCCCCTCCAGGAGGCACATAGGGAGCTAATGGAACAACCTATCTCCTGTGAAGAGGTTGGGAATGCGGTGAAATCCCTGGCCTCTCACAAGGCCCCGGGACCGGATGGTCTTCCTAATACTTACTATAAAGCTTTCCCGGACATTCTGATACCCCATATGGCCCTGTACTTTAATTATTTGCGGGAGGGGGGTGTGGTTCTCCCAGAGGAAAATAAGGCATTCATTAGTGTCATTCCCAAGCCTTTCAAGGATGCCGCTATGGTCTCCAATTACCGGCCTATTTCTTTAATTAATTGTGATTTAAAGATTCTTACTAAAATCCTGGCCTTACGGCTCCATAATTTCTTGGCCTTATACATTCATGATGACCAATCAGGATTCATAAGTGGTCGACAAACATCGGACCAAATTAGGCGGACTATAGCTTTGCTGTCAGCTGTGCAGTCCAATTGGGATGGATCGTCGCAAAGGGATGTTTTTCTACTGTCACTGGATATTCAGAAGGCATTCGACAGTCTGTCCTGGGATTATTTGTTTAAAACGTTGGACAGGTTTGGGTTTGGCCCTTATTTTACGACGTTGTTGCGGGCCCTCTATTCTACCCCGTCAGCTCAGGTATCCATTCGTGGTCATAAATCAGTTCCTTTTTCGATAGAGCGAGGAACTAGACAGGGATGTCCTCTTTCTCCGTTGCTCTTTGCATTGGCGATGGAACCTCTTGCGATTGCTATTCGCGCTGATTCCTCTATATCGGGTGTTATCTGTGGTCAAAGGGTTCATAAATGTGCCCTATTTGCCGATGATGTTCTTATGTATATATCTGATCCTCGAACGTCTCTACCTGGTTTCTTCCATCTGTTTCATCGTTTTTCTGAGGTCTCCGGTCTTACGCTCAACTCCTCTAAAACTGTTGCTTTGAATATCTCTTTACCCGATTCAGAGGTTCGCTACTGCCGGGAAAACTTTGCTTTTCAGTGGGCTCCTGGTTCTCTCCCCTATCTGGGGATTCTTCTTACGAAATCTGTATCGACGCTATACCAGGCCAACTATATCCCGCTTTTCAAGCGACTTAAGAATGACTTATTAGCCTGGCAGGATCTTTCTCTTTCCTGGTTCGGTAGAATTAATTCTATTAAAATGACCTTCCTACCTAGATTATTATACTATTTTAGGACGTTACCAATTTTGATTCCCAAACGAGAACTAGTCTTCCTGCAGGCTGCAGTCTCCAGATTTGTTTGGAGGGGAAAGCGCCCTAGGCTGAACAAATCTACCTTGTTTTCTTTGAAGAGGCATGGTGGTTTGGGACTCCCTAATCTTTTCGCATATTTTCAGGCGGCCCAAATAGCACAATTATCTTGTACTACGGCCAGGGGATATGTCCCCCAATGGGTTGGGATTGAGGCTCTTTCGTGCCGTCCATATGCTATTGGTACTCTCATGTGGCTTCCCAATAGATTGCGCCCTCCTATTTTGTGTCCTACTCTATCTTATTCATTGTCAGTGTGGGATAGATGGCGAGCTCGTAAACCTTTTTTCTCTCCGCATACTCCGTTGGCTCCGGTGTTTGGTAATCCTGAGTTTGTTCCGGGTTTGTCTTTCGCGGGGTTCCAATGGTGGATTAATAAGGGTTTGCTACGTATTGGTGATTATTTAGATGGGGTTCGCCCTCGGTCTCGTCAGTATTTTGTGAATTTTTGTGGGATGCCTCGTGGAGAGATATTTCGTTACCATCAACTTCGCTCTTTTATTGATAGCAAACTTAGACTACTCACAGAACCTTGTGCGCTTACTTCCCTCGAGGTCTCCTGTGGGGCGAGTGGGGTAATGCGGGGTCGCTTGTCCATTGTTTATGCTTTGTTGGTTGATCCTCTAACAAAATTGTCTTACATGACTTTATGGGAACGGGATTTAAATAGTTCATTGGATTTGGATACCTGGCGGACGGCGGCCCATGCCTTATCGAAGATTTCGATTAACACTGATCTTGTTGAATCTAATTACAAGACGCTACTTCGGTGGTATTTGGTCCCTGCTCGCCTAGCCATTATGTATCCTTCCGTTTCTTCTGCCTGTTTCCGACGCTGTGGTCAAGAGGGTACTATGTTCCATGTCTGGTGGAAATGCCCAGTCGTGAGTAGGTTCTGGATCCGCATATTTAATTTTCTTTACTCAGTGACAGGAATTAATATCCGTAGATCGCCGGAAGTAGCCTTGTTTAATATACTACCCTCTGATGTTCCCAAAAGATCGATTAAACTAATTGTATATATCTTATTGGCGGCTCGCATTACTATAGCTAGGAGTTGGAAGCAATCTTTGATCCCGCTGGATAGGGTGAAACAAAAACTGAACTGGATAATGGTTAATGATAAACTGACGAGTATCGTCTCTGATGATGTGTCCAGATTTGAGAGGACTTGGGATCCTTGGATTGCTTATATTACTGTATCGTGAGTGTCTGGCAGCTGACCCCCCCCCCCCCCCCCCCCTCCTTTCTCTATTTTTCCTCTTTTTTTCTCTTTTCCTACTATTTGTTAAACATTTTTATTTTTCTTTGTTATTTTTGGTCTATTTTGCTATAATTGTTGTTTATTGATCTTTGAAACTTGTATATTTTGATGGCTTTGACTTTTTTCATGTGCATTGTAATGCTATTATCTGCTAAATTTCTTTTTCTTTTTTTTTTTTTTTTTTTTTTTTACCTACCAGTATTATGTTTATGATTCTGAATCTGGTTCCATTTTGTTGGTGGGCCCTTTCTTTTTTTTTTCTTTTCTTTTATTGTTAGCCATCTTGTTTTAATATGTTTATTTCTCAATAAAAATATTGAAATATAAAATAAATCTGAAGAATATATTTTAAAAAAAATATATTTTAAAAAATATTTTTTTTTAAAATATATTCTTCAGATTTTTATTTTTGTAACATATAAAAAAGTAATTTTAACATATATTTGTAAATGCATTCCAAAAATTTTGATTTGTATTTTTAAAGACATACAGCGCTGAAACTGTTGGCACTATATAAATCCTGTATAATAATAGTATATTAATAATATATTATATTTATATAATATATAATAATAATAATTATTATCATTGAAAGTAAAAGAAAATCCCAAATTTTGGGTTGTCCCCAGAAACGTAACAGAAGGAGGTCTTCCAATGGGGACACTAGGTCTGGTGACCTGGGGGGGGGGGGGCCCAAGGGATTCCCTCAATTTGCAAGGATTTCTTCTAACTTCCTGTTTGGCTATGGGACAGGAAGTGAAAGAAAATCTCCACAATGGGACACAGATGCCAAAAAAAAAAGCCTGATGGGTTATAACCCTCTTGTTCGCTATCAAAAATGAAAAAAAAAAGTTTTTTCCAGTTCTACTTTAATGCGAGCAGCTCTGCCATGCCCTATAGCACGTTGGAATGAGCTGCATAAAAATGCAACGTCTTTTTTATTTTCAGCGCTGCCTTGGTGTGAACTGAGCCAATAGAACATGAGATAAATGTCATTGTCTCTTCAATGGGAATGTGTTCGATTAGTGTGACCGAGGTGGTGTGGTGTGACCGAGCCCTACAAGCCTTCAAACCCACATGGAAGAAAAATATATTTTAAATACAGTTGCAAGAAAAAGTATGTGAACCCCTTGGGATTACGTGGAGTTTTGCATGAATTGGGCATAAAATGTGCTCTGAACGTCATCTAAGTCACAACAATAGAAGAACACAGTCTGCTGAACATAATACTACACAAACATTAGATGTTGCCATGGTTTAATTGCACATAACATGTAAACATTCACAGTGCAGGGAGGAAAAAGTATGTGAACCTTTGGACTTAATAACTGGTTGACCCTCCTTTGGCAGCAATAACCTCAACCAAACGTTTCCTGTAGTTGCAGATCAGACCTGCACAACGATCTGGAGTCATTTTGGACCACTCCTCTTCACAAAACTGTTTCAGTGTAGCAATATTCTTGGGATGTCTGGTGTGAATCGCTCTCTTAAGGTCATGCCACAGCATTTCAATCGGGTTGAGGTCAGGACTCTGACTGGGCCACTCCAGAAGGCGTATTCTGTGCTGTTGCAGCCATTGTTTTGTTGAATTACTTGCATGCTTTGGGTCATTGTCCTGTTGCATCACCCATCCTCTGCGGATCTTCAGTTGGCGGACAGATGGTCGTATGTTTTCCTGCAAAATGTCTTGATAAACTCTGGAATTCATTTTCCCATCAATGACAACAATCCGTCCAGGCCCTGAGGCAGCAAAGCAGCCCCAAACTATGATGCTCCCTCCGCCATGTTTCACAGTGGGGATGAGGTTTTGATGTTGGTGTGCTGTGCCTTTTTTTCTCCACACATAGTGTTGTGTGTTCTTCCCAAACAACTCAATCTTGGTTTCATCTGTCCACAGTATATTTTGCCAGTAGTGCTGTGGAACATCCAGGTGCTCTTTTGCAAACTTCAAACGTGCTGCAATATTCTTTTTGGACAGCAATGGCTTCCTCCGTGGTGTCCTCCCATGTACTCCATTCTTGTTTAATGTTTTCCTTATTGTAGATGTGTCAACAAAAATGTTAGCATGTGCCAGAGATTTCTGTAGGTCTTTAGCTGACACTCTGGGATTCTTCCTTACCTCATGCAGCATTCTGCGCTGTGCTCTTGCAGTCATTTTTACAGGACGACCACGCTAAGGGAGAGTAGCAACAGTGCTAAACTTTCTCCATTTGTAGACAGTCTGTCTTACCGTGGACACATGAACATCAAGGCTCAAGGAGATACTTTTGTAACCCTTTCCAGCTTCATGCAAGTCAACAATTCTTGATCGTAGGTCTTCTGAGAGCTCTTTTCTGCGAGGCATGGTTCACATCAGACAGTGCTTCTTGAAACCAGTAAACCCAAAACAGGTGTGTGTTTTTTAAGGGCAGGACAGCTGTCAGCAACACATCCAATATCATCACACTGATTGGAGTCAAGGTTGGCTCACTCCTGGCTCCAATTAGCTCTGGGAGAAGTCATGAAGCTAGGGCCTCACATACTTTTTCCTCCCTGCACTGTGAATGTTTACATGTTATGTGCAATTAAACCATGGCAACATCTAATGTTTGTGTAGTATTATGTTCAGCAGACTGTGTTCTTCTATTGTTGTGACTTAGATGACGTTCAGAGCACATTTTATGCCCAATTCATGCAAAACTCCACGTAATCCCAAGGGGTTCACATACTTTTTCTTGCAACTGTATATTTAAAAAAAATACATTCTTAATATATTCTTCCCAAATATATTGACCTATATTTCAAATACTACCATTTTGGACATATTCAATATATTTCAAAAATAAATTTCAAAATATTTGTGAATATATATTATTAAAAATATATTTAGAACACACGCTGCAATATATATCAAAGTGTCATTTGGAATGCATTTACAAGTATATTTAAAAATCTGTGTGCATTTTTTTTAGATGTTCAAAAATATCTGGAAAATATATTTTGAAAAATATATTTTTAAATATACGCCTTTGGAAAATATATTTTCCCCAGCACCCAGCACCCAGCTACCGGGCACCCAGCTACCTGCACCCGGCACCCAGGAGCTGCTTCAGCCCACCCAGCACCCTGCAGCAGCCGGCACCCAGCCTCGGACCAGGGACCTCTTCAGACCACCAAACAAACTAAGACATCGCCGCATCTCCACCACCTGCACCGAGAGGGTCACCCAGCACCCAGCTACCGGCACCCAGCTACCACCTCAGGACACCCAGCTACCGGCACCCAGCTACCTGCACCCAGCACCCTGCCCCAGCCTAGGGGCTGCTTCAGACCACCCAGCACCCTGCATCAGCCGGCACCCAGCCACGGACCAAGGACCTCTCCAGGCCACCCGCACCGAGAGGGTAAGCCTCCACTACCAGTTGCCTCCCTGCTCCCGTCCGGGTACCACGCGGCCGGGCACCTACACAGCCCTGAGCCCTATCCAATCCGGAGGAGTCAAGCCTGCCACGCGTCCTTCAGCACCCACTGACACCAGGCCCTACCGCTCCCATAGATGCCGGGCCCCTAGCACCCTCAGTCGCTGACCCCCAACATCCGCATGCACTGGCTCACTTTGCCCACGGACGCCGAGCCCTACTGCACCTACCAACGCCTAGCCCACTCCAGACGTCGGTCCACACCACCTCCTGATGACGACCCTTCAACACCTCCTGACCCTGCGCCCTTCAGCGCCTCCCTGACGCCGAGCCCTCAGCACCTGACGCCTGGCCTCAACATCTCCAGTCACCGAGCCGCCAGCATCACCAGACGTCGTGCCTACCAATACCCCCAGACATCGCACCCTATGACCCCTCCGCTCGCCGAACCACCGGACCCACTGAAGACGTGCCGCAGCACCCACGGATGCCAGCATACTGCACCCACAGACTGCAGCCAGCCAGTTGCTGCCCTCCACTCTCACTCTCCCCCTACAGAAGGACTCAAATGGACTCCTCCACGGTGATACAGACTCTCCACATCACCTTGCCCTGACCTGTATCCCTTCACCTCCCCCGACCCGACCAGCACTCCACTCACCCCAACATGCCACCTGCATTCCTGCTCCTCGTTTTCCTCTCCTGCATCCCAAAAATCGCCTCCCTCTACCCGCCTACCCCCCCAAAACAGTTCTACATTGCCCCTTCACTTTTCCCCTCTCCCCACTACGGCACTCACCACCTCCTCCTGGTACTCCACCCCCCCGTCGACCCACGTGCCACCACTATCAGACCCACACGCTCCTGCACTTCCCATTCCCATGCCACCCTCCGCACCCTTCTCCTTCTCCTATCCGCTGGGGACATCTCCCCGAACCCTGGCCCCTCACCACCTCATCCCTCCTCTAGGGACCCCCGGCTACTTCCCAACTCCTCCACCTAACCTCCTCCTTCGCGCTCACACAGCACACTCAATCCTCCACCCACATCAATGGGAACACCCTGGACCTCGTCTTCTCCCACCTCTGTACCCTCAACCATTTCACTAACACCCCCTTCCCTCTCTCCGACCACCACCTCCTCACGTTCTCCATCTCCCCTTCCCCTAACTCCCCCCCCCCCAGAGCGCCAAACCATCACCAGCCGCAAACCTCCACAACTTGAACCCGGCCCCCCTCCACTCGGCTGCCGACCGCCTACACGACAGCATCCTCTCACTGTCATGTCCTGACCTAGCCACCACCGCGTACAACGACTCACTATCAGCTACCCTAGACTCTCTGGCACCCCTAACCACACGCTACATCAAACCCAGACCGCTCCAACCCTGGCAGAACGACCACACTAAATGCCTCAAACGTCGCAGTCGCATGCTGGAGAGACTATGGCGCAAAACCAGGTCCCCTCATGCATTCTCCCTCTACAAATCTGCCTTCCTCACCTACACCTCCTCCCTCCACGCCGCCAAGCAGGCCTACTTCGTTAACCTGATCAACACCCTCTCCTCCTGCCCTCGCCGACTCTTCTCCACCTTCAACTCCCTACTCTCTCCCCCCCCTCCTCCACTCAGTACCTCACTTAACACCCACGAGATTGCCACTCATTTCCACAACAAGATTGATGCAATCCGTAAGGACATAGTCAACTCGCAATCTACCTCCCCATCTAGCCCCCCCCCATGTCCCCCTCATCTCCTCCCTCCTCTGACCTCGCAACCGCACTGCCCCCCACCACACCCAAGGCCCCGCTTACCGTAACCCCCCCAGCGCTGCACTCCTTCAGCCCTGCTACCACTGAGGAAGTCACCAGGGTCTTCTCAGGAGCCCGCCTCACTACCTGCCCCCTGGACCCTATCCCCTCTCAACTCCTCCGGTCACCCCCCTCTTCCCTCATCCGCTCCCTCACCCACATCTTCAATCTCTCCCTCTCTACCGGCGTATTCCCCTCCCCCCTAAAGCATGCGCACATCACCCCCATACTCAAAAAGCCCTCCCTGGACCCCACTGACCCAAACAACCTCAGACCCATCTCCCTGCTGCCACTCACTTCCATGCTCCTTGAGCGCTTAGTCTACGACCGTCTAAGCGCCCACCTAACTGACAACAACCTCCTTGATCCACTACAGTCCGGCTTCCGTCCCCTACACTCCACCGAAACCGCCCTCCTCAAAATCACCAACGACCTACTAACCGCCAAAGCCAAAGGCGACTACTCTGTCCTCCTCCTCCTGGACCTCTCCGCGGCCTTCGACACAGTTGACCACCCCCTCCTCCTTAATAAACTACTCTCCCTTGGCATCAGAGACACCGCTCTCTTCTGGTTCTCCTCTTACCTATCCCGACGCTCCTTCAGCGTTTCCTACAATGGTGCCACCTCCCCTTCCCTCCCCCTCTCTGTTGGGGTCCCCCAGGGCTCTGTCCTTGGATCCCTTCTCTTCTCCATCTACACCTCCTCCCTTGGCAAACTCATACACTCCCACGGCTTCAACTACCACCTCTACGCCGATGACACTCAAATTTACCTCTCGACCCCCCACCTCACCCCCACATTCTCCGCCCGCATCACTCACCTCCTAAACGACATCTCTGACTGGATGTCGCTCCATTTCCTCAAGCTTAACCTCTCCAAAACCGAGCTTCTCGTCTTCCCCCCAGCCCGTGCCCCCCCCCCATCCTATCCATCATCACCAACAACACCACCATCAATCCCGCCCCGCAAGTCAAAGTCCTTGGCGTCATTCTGGACTCAAACCTCTCCTTCTAACCTCATGTCAAATCACTTACAAACACATGCAGACTCCACCTCCGCAACATTGCCAAGATACGCTCCTTCCTCACCCCAGACACCACTAAACTACTCGTACACTCCCTGATTATCTCACGCCTTGACTACTGCAACTCCCTTCTCACCGGCCTACCCCAGTGCAGGCTATCCCCGCTCCAGACCATCCTGAACTCAGCGACTAGACTCATCCACCTCACCAACCGCTCCACCTCTGCCACCCCCCTCTGTCATTCCCTCCACTGGCTCCCGATTGCCCAATGCATCAAATTCAAACTACTAACCCTGACCTACAAAGCCATTCACAACACTGCCCCTAACTACCTCACCAACCTGATTCCCAGGTACCACCCTACCCGTACCCTTCGCTCTTCACAGGACCTCCTTCTATCCTGCTCCCTGGTCTCCTCCTCACACGCACGTCTGCAAGACTTCTCCAGATCCTCCCCCATCCTCTGGAACTCACTACCCCAATCCATCAGACTGTCGCCTTCCCTCCTCACCTTCAGGCGCTCCCTGAAAACTCACCTCTTCAGGGAAGCCTACCCCGCCCTCACCTAACAGCCGTTCTCCTTCATTCCTCCTACCACTCCATCCCCCACAGACACTTCCTCCTGTACCACTACCCCCTCCCTCTTAGATTGTAAGCTCGAAAGAGTAGGGCCCTCTTACCCCTCGTGTGCTGTTTGTAGTTGCTGTTCTGTTTCATGTATTGTCCCCCCCTCTATTGTACAGCGCTGAGCAAACCCTTTGGCGCTATATAAACTCGATGTAATAATAATAGTAATATTGTAAATATATGTCGCGTGTAGATTTTTTTTTTCTAAATATATTGGAAATATATTTCTCTTCCATATGGCCCCCCCCCCCATCACAATGACTCCAAATCACAATTATTGTACAATTTTCTGTACACAATATTACATATACGACCGCAGTAACCAAATCCATCCCATGGTCTCTATTGAACCCAATTTACTCACATTTTTAAAGCCTCGATATAGAACCTGAAGTTCTTTTTTGGTGAATTTGGTTTGTTCTTGTAGCTGTTCAAGGCCTTCTGGACGATGGCAAACCGTAGACAGTTCAAACTCATCTTCTATGCTGTCTGCAAGAGGAGACGCAGATGTTACCCAAGTCAACACAGACGAGCCTTAATAATTTGTTTAACAGGATCCTGGGGCAGGGGCGGACTGACAACTCATGGGGCCCCCCCGGGCAATAGGGGATCATGGGGCCCCTGTGTCCTTGCCCACACTCAAACCACACCCAAAAAAAGCCTATGAAAGGTACCAGAGACATCTCATGGGGCCCCCTACTGACCCTGGGCCCTCGGGCAGTGCCCGAGTTCCCCAATGGTCAGTCCGCCCCTGTCCTGGGGTAAAACGCAAGGTCCCTGAACCCACATGGAAAAAAATATATATTTCAAATATATTTTAAAAATACATTCATAATATACTCTTCCCAAATATATTGACCTATATTTCAAATACTACAATTTTGGCCATATTAAAAATATTTAAAAAATATATTTCAATATATTTGTGAATATATTATAAAAAAAATATTGAGAACACACGAAATAATTTCAAAGTGTACTTTGGAATGCATTTACATGTATATTTAAAAATCTGTGTGTAAATGCATTTTTTTAAATATATTTTAAAAATACTTTAAAAATATTCTTCCCAAACATATTGCCATGTATTTGAAATGCTACAATTTTAGCCATATTCAATATATTTCAAAATATATTTCAATAAATAAATAATAATAATATAAATATATATATATATGTATACTGCATGTTGACATGCGTCTTTATTACAAGATATATGAAAAATATTTTTAATAATCTGTCTTTAAATGCATTTTTTTAGATGTTTAAAAATATCTGGAAAAAATATTTAAAAAAATATATTTTTAAATATATGCCTTTTGGAAAATATATTTTAATTGACATTTTTGGAATACATGTTAAAATATATTTGCGTATGGCCAATATATTGTAATTATGTGTCGCATGTATAATTTTTTCTTCTAAATATATTGGAAATATATTTCTCTTCCATATGGGTGGCGGCAGTGCCTAGGCCAAGGTGACGTTGCATTCCTTCCAGCGGGATTCTATGGAATGCAGAGCAGCTGAAATCTCGTGAGAAGACGCTCTTGCAATGGGCTGAGGTATCTCCAGCTGGTCTGCATCCTTCAGGGATTTTCTTGGAAGGGCGGTAACGGTGTAGCCTCCCATATGGAACAAAAAATATATTTAAAAAATATTCTACCCAAATATATTGCCATACATTTGAAATGCTACAATTTTGGCCATATTTTATATATATATATATACTGTATGTTAAAATGCTTTTTTTATATATATTACAAAATATATGAAATATATTTTTAAAAATACATTTTCAAATATACTGTATGTCTTTAAAAATATATTTAATCTACATTTTTTGATATATTTAAAACATATATGTAAATATATACATTAAAATTACCTTTTTATATGTTAAAAAAATCTGAAAAATATTTAAAATATATTTTTAAACATATTTTTCATATATTTTTTAATATATAAAAAAAGCATTTCAACATACAGTATATATATGCCAATATATTTGGGAAGAATATTTCTTAAATATTTTTCTTCCATGTGGGAGTACAATTACAATACAAATTAATAATAGGAGGAATCAGAGGGCCCTGCTCGTTAGAGCTTACAATCTAACCCATGTGGAAGAAAAATATATTTGATATATATCTAAAAATATTCTTCCCAAATATATTGCCATATTTTTGAAATACTAAAATTTTGGCCATATTCAATATATTTCAAAATAATATATATATATATATATATATATATATATTCTGCACATTGAAATGCATTTTTATTACAAAATATGTGAAAAAATTTTTTATAAATACATTTTTTTTAAATATATTCTTCAGATTTTTTTTAACATAAAAAGGTCATTTTAACATATATTTTTACATATATGTGTAAATGTATTCCAAAAATGTAGATTTGTATTTTACATACAGTATATATGAAAATGTATTCTTAAAAATATTTTTTCATATATTTTGTAATAAAAACGTATGTCAACATGCAGTATATATATATATATATATATATATATATATATATTGCACATTGAAATGCATTTTTATTACATTATATATGAAAAATATTTTTATAAATATATTTTTTAAAAATATATTCTTCAGATTTTTTTTAACATAAAAAAAGTCATTTTAACATATATTTTTACATATATGTGTAAATGTATTCCAAAAATGTAGATTTGTATTTTACATACAGTATATATGAAAATGTATTTTTAAAAATATTTTTTCATATATTTTGTATGTCAACATGCAGTATATGTATACGTATATATATATATATATATATATATATATATTGCATGCTGAAATTTGTTTTTATTACAAAATATATGACAAATATTTTTTTAAATATATATTTTTTAAATATATTCTTCAGATTTTTTTTTTAACACATAAAAAAAGTTATTTTAACATATATTTTTACAGATATATGTAAATGCATTCTAAAATGTAGATTTGTATTTTTAAAGACATACAGTATATTTGAAAATGTATGTAAAGCTACTATAGGGTGGACTTTAGGTGGATAAGTACGTATAATTATTGAATTTTAATTTTGTCATTTAGGTTAGTTAATTGGAGTCTATATATTGCATGTACTGTATATATATTTTTTAAATATATTCTTCAGATTTTTTTTTTAACATATAAAAAAGTCATTTTAACATATATGTGTAAACACATTCCAAAAATGTAGATTTGTATTTTTAAAGACATACAGTATACTGGAAATGTCTTTAAAAATATTTTTCATATATTTTGTAATAAAAACGCATTTCAACATGCAGTGTATATATATAAAAATATTTATTTATTGAAATATATTGAACACGGCCACAATTTTAGCATTTCAATTATATTTTTCCTCCATTAGTCTACAATGTGGAAGACGAGGGGAGGTGCGTAAAATCTTAGTGGCCGATTTCCAATGTGGGAGGGGCCCCAGGACATTGGAGTGGATCTTGTATTTTACTGAAAGGTGAATTTTTGGATGGCATTGGGTCTCTACAACATTTAAAGGAAAAACCTAAAACCTCAGATATACAGATTCATTTCATGGCACGTGTAGAAAAAAATCATCTAATTTATCGTAAACACTCCAAAAGAAAACAAGGTTTGTAAATAAACTGGTAGGAGAACCAAAGGTGTTAGAACCTCTGCTAGGTTTTGGTGGTCTCTCTGCTCCCCTTTCTATCCACCTAGAAGTAGCATGGCCTTCGTGGGGATATAGAAGAAGCATGGCCTTCCTATCCATCTAGAAGGAGCATGGCCTTCGTGGGGATATAGAAGAAGCATGGCCTTCCTATCCATCTAGAAGGAGCATGGCCTTCGTGGGGATATAGAAGAAGCATGGCCTTCCTATCCATCTAGAAGGAGCATGGCCTTTGTGGGGATATAGAAGAAGCATGGCCTTCCTATCCATCTAGAAGGAGCATGGCCTTCGTGGGGATATAGAAGAAGCATGGCCTTCCTATCCATCTAGAAGGAGCATGGCCTTCGTGGGGATATAGAAGAAGCATGGCCTTCCTATCCATCTAGAAGGAGCATGGCCTTCGTGGGGATATAGAAGAAGCATGGCCTTCCTATCCATCTAGAAGGAGCATGGCCTTCGTGGGGATATAGAAGAAGCATGGCCTTGCTATCCATCTAGAAGGAGCATGGCCTTCGTGGGGATATAGAAGAAGCATGGCCTTCCTATCCATCTAGAAGGAGCATGGCCTTCGTGGGGATATAGAAGAAGCATGGCCTTCCTATCCATCTAGAAGGAGCATGGCCTTCGTGGGGATATAGAAGAAGCATGGCCTTCCTATCCATCTAGAAGGAGCATGGCCTTCATGGGGATATAGAAGAAGCATGGCCTTCCTATCCATCTAGAAGGAGCATGGCCTTCCTATCCATCTAGAAGGAGCATGGCCTTCATGGGGATATAGAAGAAGCATGGCCTTCCTATCCATCTAGAAGGAGCATGGCCTTCCTGTACATCAAGATGCTGCACGGCATTCCTATCGGTCTAAGTGGTGATGGTTTTCTTATCAGTCTAAAATGAGCACATTCTTCCTATCTTATCTAGAAGCATAACCTTCCTATTGGTCAAAATGGTCCAATGGTACCATGGTCTTCCTGTACATCTAGAAGCATTACCTTCCTATTGGTCAAAAACGGAGAACGGCCTTCTTGGTTCATTGAGAAGAATAGTCTTCTTATAGGTCCAATAATACCATGGCCTTCCTGTACATCTAGAAGAAGCATGGGCTTCCTATTCATTTAGAAGCATAGACTTCCTATTGGTCCAAAAAGAGCATGGCCTTCCTGGGGATCTAGAAGGACCATGGCCTTCATGGGGATCTAGAAGGAGCATAGCCTTCCTGGGGATCTAGAAGGAGCATAGCCTTCCTGGGGATCTAGAAGGAGCATGGCCTTCCTGGGGATCTAGAAGGAGCATGGCCTTCCTGGGGATCTAGAAGGAGCATGGCCTTCCTGGGGATCTAGAAGGAGCATGGCCTTCCTGGGGATCTAGAAGGATCATGGTCTTCTTGGAGATCTAGAAGGAGCATGACTTTCCTGGGGATCTAGAAGGAGCATGGCCTCCCTGGGGATCTAGAAGAAGCATGGCCTTTTTATTCATCTAGAACTTTAGCCTTCCTATCAATCCAAAGGTAGCATAGTCTTCAAATACATCCATAAGAAGTATGGTGTGTCTATTACTCTAGAATCATCTATTGATCTTAAAAGGAGTAGGTCCTTCTTGATCCATCGAGAATCATAGCCTCCCTATTGTTCCAAAGATAGCATGGCCTTCCTGTACATCTAGAAGAAGCATAGTCTTCCTACTCATCTAGAAGCATAGCCTTCCTATCCGTCCAACTGGAGTATGGCCTTCCTGTAAATCTAGAAGAAGCATGGCCTTCCTATACATCTAGAAGAAGCATGGTCTTCCTACTCATCTAGAAGAAGCATGGTCTTCTTACTCATCTAGAAGAAGCATTATCCTCCTACTCATCTACAAGAAGCATGGCCTTCCTGTACATCTAGAAGAAGCATGGCCTTCCTACTCATCTAGAAGAAGCATGGTCTTCCTACTCATCTAGAAGAAGCATGGCCTTCCTACTCATCTAGAAGAAGCATGGTCTTCCTACTCATCTAGAAGAAGCATGGCCTTCCTACTCATCTAGAAGAAGCATGGGCTTCCCGCTCATCTAGAAGAACCATGGCCTTCCTTCTCATCTAGAAGAAGCATGGGCTTCCTACTCATCTAGAAGTGGTTTAGGAGAATTTCCTTTCCCAGAGACCCAACAGGAGGGACTTCCCTCCATTTTCAGTTCCCGGTTACAAGTCATGAGGCTGGATCTCCCCATCAGGGACAAATCTAAACCTGGCAGAGCTTTGAACCATTTTCCACAAACTATACCCCGCCCCCCTCCCCCCCCAATTGTTCCAAATTCCCCAGGACTGTCCCAGGATTTCAACCTAACCCATGTTTACGGTCCTGTGCCCTACCGACCCCCCCCCAAATGACACCAATGGGTTTTTCTATATTTTCCGCCACGGTCCAGTAACGTCCCACATGGGCATCCGTCACTTTTTCCCCGCTGAGCACCGCCACACACGGCCATTTTTCCACATTTTATCCCTTTAGAGACCCTCCAAGTACAGAAAAATATCGGTTGATCTTTTGGAAATGCACTCAGCTCCTCCCAACAACATACAGCATTTCCATGGGCTGGGTGGTGTCAGCCCTACCCCACTGTTCCCGCTGTGTCCAATCACTGTACGGAACCTCTGTGCGAGGTCCTGATCATGTGATCACTGATTGGCCAATCAGTGATCACATGCAGAGTAGTAAGCACGATGTCACTTCTGACATCATTGCTTACTACGTGTGAAATCTGTGAATGATCACAGAGGTCACATGGTACAGGGCTATTCACAACAGCCTTGTACCATGTGACAAGCTGTGACCAATCACAGCTCACACAGTATTTCTCAATGGCTGCAAGAATGCAGCCAGAGAGAAGGAGAAATGATCGCTTTTACAGCCTTTATGGGTGTAAAAGCAATCAGTGTAAAGAAAAAAAAAATCTTCATCACCCCCCACAAGTAATACAGTGTCACTATGGTGATAGTGTACTGCTAGGGTGACAGTATGTAAAAAAACAAAACAAATAAATATTAATATTGAAAAAAAATTTTAAATTTTTTTTTTAAAATATAATTTTTGGTTATAAACTAATTTGGGTTACTTTTTTTTATTTTTTTAATACATTTTGGCCAAGATTTATGAAGAAAGATTATTTGCAAAATTTTATAAGAAAAACATTTTTTCTTCAAAATGTTTGGACTTTTTCATTTATATAGCAAAAAAATAAAATAAAAATCCCTATGGTGACGTTGTACTGTTAGGGTGAGGGTATGTAAAAAAACAAAAAAAACAAATATAATATAAAAAAATAAATAAAATTGTAAAAATTTTTTTTAAAAAAGTCTAATTTTTGATTATAAACTAATTTTATTACTAAAAAGATAGCCGAATACATTTTTGGCCAAGATTGAGGAAGAAAGATTATTCGTTTGCTAAATTTTGTAAGAAAAACTTTTTTCAAAATGTTTGGACTTTTTCATTTATATAGCAAAAAAAAAAAGAAAAATCCCGGAGGGAAAAAAATACCACGAAAATAAAGTTTTATCTGTCTCAAAAAATGGTAAAAAATTAATACGGGTACATTGTGGCATGACAACGCAATTGTCATTCATAGCACTGAAAACTGAAAATTGGACTGGAAGGGGGGGAAAGTGTCCGGACTGGAAGGGGGTGAAAGTGTCCGGACTGGAAGGGGGGGAAAGTGTCCGGTCTGGAAGGGGGGGAAAGTGTCCGGACTGGAAGGGGGGGAAAGTGTCCGGACTGGAAGGGGGGGAAAGTGTCCGGACTGGAAGGGGGTGAAAGTGTCCGGACTGGAAGGGGGGGAAAGTGTCCGGACTGGAAGGGGGTGAAAGTGTCCGGACTGGAAGGGGGGGAAAGTGTCCGGACTGGAAGGGGGTGAAAGTGTCCGGACTGGAAGGGGGGGAAAGTGTCCGGACTGGAAGGGGGTGAAAGTGTCCGGACTGGAAGGGGGGGAAAGTGTCCGGTCTGGAAGGGGGGGAAAGTGTCCGGACTGGAAGGGGGGGAAAGTGTCCGGACTGGAAGGGGGTGAAAGTGTCCGGACTGGAAGGGGGGGAAAGTGTCCGGACTGGAAGGGGGGGAAAGTGTCCGGACTGGAAGGGGGGAAAGTGTCCAGACTGGAAGGGGGGGAAAGTGTCCAGACTGGAAGGGGGGGAAAGTGTCCAGACTGGAAGGGGGGGAAAGTGTCCAGACTGGAAGGGGGGGAAAGTGTCCAGACTGGAAGGGAGGGAAAGTGTCCGGACTGGAAGGGGGGGAAAGTGTCCGGACTGGAAGGGGGGGAAAGTGTCCAGACTGGAAGGGGGGGAAAGTGTCCGGACTGGAAGGGGGGGAAAGTGTCCGGACTGGAAGGGGGGGAAAGTGTCCGGACTGGAAGGGGGGGAAAGTGTCCGGACTGGAAGGGGGGGAAAGTGTCCGGACTGGAAGGGGGGGAAAGTGTCCGGACAGGAAGGGGGTGAAAGTGTCCGGACTGGAAGGGGGGGGGAAGTGTCCGGACTGGAAGGGGGGGAAAGTGTCCGGACTGGAAGGGGGGGAAAGTGTCCGGACTGGAAGGGGAGGAAAGTGTCCGGACTGGAAGGGGGTGAAAGTGTCCGGACTGGAAGGGGGTGAAAGTGTCCGGACTGGAAGGGGGTGAAAGTGTCCAGACTGGAAGGGGGGGAAAGTGTCCGGACTGGAAGGGGGGGAAAGTGTCTGGACTGGAAGGGGGGGAAAGTGTCCGGACTGGAAGGGGAGGAAAGTGTCCGGACTGGAAGGGGGGGAAAGTGTCCAGACTGGATGGGGGGGAAAGTGTCCGGACTGGAAGGGGGTGAAAGTGTCCGGACTGGAAGGGGGGGAAAGTGTCCGGACTGGAAGGGGGTGAAAGTGTCCGGACTGGAAGGGGGGGAAAGTGTCCGGACTGGAAGGGGAGGAAAGTGTCCGGACTGGAAGGGGGTGAAAGTGTCCGGACTGGAAGGGGGGGAAAGTGTCCGGACTGGAAGGGGAGGAAAGTGTCCGGACTGGAAGGGGGTGAAAGTGTCCGGACTGGAAGGGGGTGAAAGTGTCCGGACTGGAAGGGGGGGAAAGTGTCCAGACTGGAAGGGGGGGAAAGTGTCCAGACTGGAAGGGAGGGAAAGTGTCCGGACTGGAAGGGGGGGAAAGTGTCCGGACTGGAAGGGGGGAAAGTGTCCGGACTGGAAGGGGGGGAAAGTGTCCGGACTGGAAGGGGGGAAAGTGTCCGGACTGGAAGGGGGGGAAAGTGTCCGGACTGGAAGGGGGGGAAAGTGTCCGGACTGGAAGGGGGGGAAAGTGTCCGGACTGGAAGGGGGGGGAAAGCGTCCAGACTGGAAGGGGGGGGAAAGCGTCCGGACTGGAAGGGGGGGAAAGCGTCCGGACTGGAAGGGGGGGAAAGTGTCCGGACTGGAAGGGGGGGAAAGTGTCCGGACTGGAAGGGGGGGGAAAGCGTCCGGACTGGAAGGGGGGGAAAGCGTCCGGACTGGAAGGGGGGGAAAGCGTCCGGACTGGAAGGGGGGGAAAGCGTCCAGACAGGAAGGGGGTGAAAGTGTCCGGACTGGAAGGGGGGGAAAGTGTCCGGACTGGAAGGGGAGGAAAGTGTCCGGACTGGAAGGGGGGGAAAGTGTCCGGACTGGATGGGGGGGAAAGTGTCCGGACTGGAAGGGGGTGAAAGTGTCCGGACTGGAAGGGGGGGAAAGTGTCCAGACTGGAAGGGGGGGAAAGTGTCCAGACTGGAAGGGGGGGAAAGTGTCCAGACTGGAAGGGGGGGAAAGTGTCCAGACTGGAAGGGGGGGAAAGTGTCCAGACTGGAAGGGAGGGAAAGTGTCCGGACTGGAAGGGGGGGAAAGTGTCCAGACTGGAAGGGGGGGAAAGTGTCTGGACTGGAAGGGGGGGAAAGTGTCCGGACTGGAAGGGGGGGAAAGTGTCCGGACTGGAAGGGGGGGAAAGTGTCCAGACAGGAAGGGGGTGAAAGTGTCCGGACTGGAAGGGGGGCGGGAGTGTCCGGACTGGAAGGGGGGGAAAGTGTCCGGACTGGAAGGGGAGGAAAGTGTCCGGACTGGAAGGGGGGGAAAGTGTCCAGACTGGATGGGGGGGAAAGTGTCCGGACTGGAAGGGGGTGAAAGTGTCCGGACTGGAAGGGGGGGAAAGTGTCCGGACTGGAAGGGGGTGAAAGTGTCCGGACTGGAAGGGGGGGAAAGTGTCTGGACTGGAAGGGGGTGAAAGTGTCCGGACTGGAAGGGGGGGAAAGCGTCCGGACTGGAATGGGGGGAAAGTGTCCGGACTTGAAGGGGGGGAAAGTGTCCGGACTGGAAGGGGGTGAAAGTGTCCGGACTGAAAGGGGGGAAAGTGTCCGGACTGGAAGGGAGGGAAAGTGTCCGGACTGGAAGGGAGGGAAAGTGTCCGGACTGGAAGGGGGGGAAAGTGTCCGGACTGGAAGGGGGTGAAAGTGTCCGGACTGGAAGGGAGGAAAAGTGTCCGGACTGGAAGGGGTAAAACTTGACACAGTCCACATGTTCACGTACGCAAATCAACATTTTTCATTTAGAATTTTTTAAAAATTTTTTAATGTATTTATTTATTTATTGCGTATTGGGGGGGGGAGGGGGGGTCGAAGGTTAATTGTTCAGAGTGGAATAATAATGCAACTTTAGACATTTTAAGATGTGTGCCATCCAAGGTAACATGAGCGCTCTGACCCAGAAAACGACACCTCCCTCTGCGCCTGCCAAGGAAATAATCTCTCACTAAACAAGATTAAAACCCGGTTTGATTTCATGTCGACTAATTTGTACACGAGGCTTCGTTTATTCTTTACGCATGAAAAGTTCCACTAAAACTGAGCCAGTAAATGAACTTTTTTTAAATGAATATTTAGTTTATTTATTTATAATTATGGTAAAAAAAATAAAATAAAATAAATAAACTAAAAATAGTAATCCCATACAATCAAAATTTAAATTTCAATTAAAAATACAATAAAATTTTATAAAAAAATTGAAAAAAAATGTAAACATCTGTCCCATAATTACACTGAGGAAAACATTTTGGAGTGTGGCTTCATTTATTTTTTACACATGAAATGTTCCACTAAAACCGAGCCAATAAAGTAACTTTTTTTAATGACTATTTAGTTTATTTATTATAGTTATTGTAAAAAAATAATAATAAAATAACTAAACTAAAAATAGTAATCCCATACAATCAAAATTTAAATTTCAATTAAAAATGCAATAAAATTTAATTTAAAAAAAAAAAAAAAAAAAAGTAAACATCTGTCCCATAATTACACTGAGGAAAACATTTTGGAGCGTGGCTTCATTTATTTTTTACGCATGAAAAGATCCACTAAAACCGAGCCAATAAATTAACTTTTCTTTTAATGACTATTTAGTTTATTTTTATAGTTATGGTAAAAAAAAAAAAAACTAAACCAAAAATAGTAATCCCATACAATCAAAATTTAAATTTCAATAAAAAAAAACAATAAAATTTTATTTAAAAAATGAAAAAAAAAATTGAAACATCTGTCCCATAATTACACTGAGGAAAACATTTTGGAGTGTGGCTTCATTTATTTTTTACACATTAAATGTTCCACTAAAACTGAGCCAATAAATTAACTTTTTTAGTGACTATTTAGTTTATTTAATATAATTATGGTAAAAAAAAAAACTAAACTAAAAATAGTAATCCCATACAATCAAAATTTCAATTTCAATTAAAAATGCAATAAAATTTAATTTAAAAAAAAAAAAAAAAAAAAGTAAACATCTGTCCCATAATTACACTGAGGAAAACATTTTGGAGCGTGGCTTCATTTATTTTTTACGCATGAAAAGATCCACTAAAACCGAGCCAATAAATTAACTTTTCTTTTAATGACTATTTAGTTTATTTTTATAGTTATGGTAAAAAAAAAAAAAACTAAACCAAAAATAGTAATCCCATACAATCAAAATTTAAATTTCAATAAAAAAAAACAATAAAATTTTATTTAAAAAATGAAAAAAAAAATTGAAACATCTGTCCCATAATTACACTGAGGAAAACATTTTGGAGTGTGGCTTCATTTATTTTTTACACATTAAATGTTCCACTAAAACTGAGCCAATAAATTAACTTTTTTAGTGACTATTTAGTTTATTTATTATAATTATGGTAAAAAAAAAAAACTAAACTAAAAATAGTAATCCCATACAATCAAAATTTCAATTTCAATTAAAAATACAATACAATTTTATAAAAAAATGAAAAAAAAATTGAAACATCTGTCCCATAATTACACTGAGGAAAACATTTTGGAGTGTGGCTTCATTTATTTTTTACGCATGAAAAGATCCACTAAAACCGAGCCAATAAATTAACTTTTTTAGTGACTATTTAGTTTATTTATTATAATTATGGTAAAAAAAAAAAACTAAACTAAAAATAGTAATCCCATACAATCAAAATTTCAATTTCAATTAAAAATACAATACAATTTTATAAAAAAATGAAAAAAAAATTGAAACATCTGTCCCATAATTACACTGAGGAAAACATTTTGGAGTGTGGCTTCATTTATTTTTTACGCATGAAAAGATCCACTAAAACCGAGCCAATAAATTAACTTTTTTTAAAAAAAAATATTTAGGGGAAAAAATGGCTGAACCAGGTGGACTTGCATCTTTAATTCAACTTGACTAAACATGTAAAAATGCAACCAACGGATAAAACATCTGTCTGATAATGAAAGAGAGGAAAGCATTTAATTTTTTCAGTCATGTGTGGAGGTGTGTTTTACCAGGATTCAAAAACCTTCTTGTTTTTTTTTGGTAATTCCACACAATCAAAATTTAAATTTAACTTAAAAATACAATTAAATTTTAATAAAAAAATGAAACTAAAAAAATTATTTTAAAACATCTGTCCCATAATTACACAGAGAAAAACATTTTGGTGTGGAGTAGTGTTTTATCTGGATTCAAAAACCTATTTTTTTTTTACAGTTTCTTTATTATACTTATCATAAAAAAAATAAAATAAATAGTAATCCCATACAATCAACATTTCAATTTCAATTAAAAATACAATAAATTGTAATTAAAAAAAATAAAAAAAAGTTTTAAAACATCTGTCCCATAATTACACAGAGGAAAACATTTTGGAGTGTGGAGTTGTGTTTTATCTGGAGTCAAAAACCTATTTTTTACAGTTTCTATATTATAGTTATGGTAAAAAAAAATAAAAAAAAATAAAAATAGTAATCCCATACAATCAAAATGTAAATTTCAAATAAAAATACAATACATTTTAATTAAAAAAAGAAGAAACAAAAAAAGATTTTAAAACATCTGTCCCGTAATTACACAGAGGAAAACATTTTGGAGTGTGGTGTTGTGTTTTACCTGGATTCAAAAACCTTTTTTTTGTTTTTTTTTACAGTATCTTTATTATATTTATGGTATAAATAAATAAATAAATAAACTAAAAATAGTAATCCCATACAATCAAGATTTACATTTAAATTTAAAATCCAATAAATTTTAATTAAAAAAATGAAAAAAAAAAAGATTTTAAAACATTTGTCCCATAATTACACATTATATTTACATTATATTTTGGAGTGTGGAGTTGTGTTTTACCTGGATTCAAAAACCCTTTTTTTTTTTTTTTTTTACAGTTTCTTTATTATGGTTGTGGTAAAATAAATAAATAAAATAAAAATAGTAATCCCATACAATCAAAATTTAAATTTAAATAAAAAATACAATACATTTTAATTAAAAAATGAAAAATAAATGAAAAAAAATTGAAACATCTGTCCCATAACTACACAGAGGAAGATATAGTATAGAGTTGTGTTTTACCTGGATTCAGAAACCTATTTTTTTTTACAGTTTCTCCATTCTAGTTATGATAAATAATAATAATAAAAGAATTAAAAAAATGAAAAAAAATGCAAAAAATTGAAACATCTGTCCCATAACTACACAGAGGAAAATATAGTATAGAGTTGTGTCTTACCTGGATTCAAAAACCTATTTTTTTTTACAGTTTCTCCATTATAGTTATGATTAATAATAATAATAATAATAAAAGAATTAAAAAAATTAAAAAATGAAAAAAATTGAAACATCTGTCCCATAACTACACACAGGAAAATATAGTTTTGAGTTGTGTCTTACCTGGATTCAAAAACCTTTTTTTTTACAGTTTCTCCATTCTAGTTATGATAAATAATAATAATAATTAAAAAAAAAAAACAGTAACCCGGCCAACCCGGTAACAGGAACAGAACCGGTCCTAGGGACCTGGCCTGGAACCATGATGCGCACCGGGGTGAACACGCACAGATGTGAACCTGTCTCATGTTAAATGGACTGCAGTGCGTTTCTGCAAACCGCTGTGGGAACCTCATGGGCGTGAACCTCATGGGCGTGAACCTCATGGGCGTGACCCCGGTGTAAATGAAGCAAAGCAACAGGTTCACTTTAATGGCGGCCCCACCAGCTGCACATACTCCCCGCCCCCCACTCCCACATTGCTCTGTGGCGCCCCCTTGGAGCAAAGAGAGGAATCCAAGGTGTGGGCTCCGACGGGGGCCGCCGTTAAAGTCGACTCAACAAATCAAATGACGGCGATCGACCAATACAGGACAAGAAAGGAGAACGATTCACTTGCTTTCGCTGACTGAAGGCGTGGCGTTGGGACCGCAGCAAGGCAACAGTTTGAGGATTCGCTGTTTAAAAGCTTTTTTATTTTGTCCCGGAACGTTGCCTGGAAATCACCGGAACAAAGCAGAGTGTTAGGGCAGATGATCGGGGGGAGGGGCAAAGCATGCAGAGGGAGGGGCAAAGCATGCGGGGGGAATGGCAAAGCATGGGGGCGGGGTTATTGAACAAAGCGTCTGAAAGGCATCATACAATGCAAGCTGCTTCTGTATTTGTAAAAGTGCACCTGTCACCACTGCAAGCCCTCTGCTGATTGGCTCCACGTAGAAAGTGACCCCGCCCTCTGGGCCAGTACATCAGGACTGATCGATTTTCAGATATATCCTACAGTTTGTAGATTTTACTACTTTCACACAGTCTAAATAATAGATACTTATTGGGATTTTTTTTTTACCAAAAAAATGTAGCAGAATACATTTTGGCTTAAAATTTACAAAGAAAGATTATTTATTTGAAAATTTTATAACAAAAAGTCAGGAAAATGTGTTATTTTCAACATTTCCTGTATTTTTTTTTGTATATTTCCAAAATAAAAAAAAAAAAAAAAACCGGTGGGGATTAAATACCACCAAAGGAAAGCTCTATCTGTCTCAAAACAAAATTCTAAAAATTTGATATGGGTACAGAAAAATTATAAAAAAAATTGATATGGGTACAGAAAAATTCTAAAAAAAATTGATATGGGTACAGAAAAATTCTAAAAATTTGATATGGGTACAGAAAAATTCAAAAAATTTGATATGGGTACAGAAAAATTCTAAAAATGTAATATGGGTACAGAAAAATTCTAAACATTTGATATGGGTACAGAAAAATTCTAAAAAATTTGATATGGGTACAGAAAAATTATAAAAATGTGATATGGGTACAGAAAAATACTAAAAAATTTGATATGGTTACAGAAAAATTCAAAAAATTTGATATGGGTACAGAAAAATTATAAAAATTTGATATGGGTACAGAAAAATTATAAAAAAATTTGATATGGGTACAGAAAAATTCTAAAAAAATTTGATATGGGTACAGAAAAATTATAAAAAATTTGATATGGGTACAGAAAAATTATAAAAATTTGATATTGCACTTTGAATGACACTTTTGTCATTCAAAGTGCAATAGCTCTGAAATCTGAAAATTGGCCTGGGCAAGTCAGGGGGTAAAAGTGTCAGGTATTGAAGTGGTTAAAAGAAAATCCCACTTTTTGGCTACTAGCTGGAGCTGGATCTCATTGTAAATGAGTATTTAAATCTGATGATGATCGGCTCCATCTAGTGGCCATGATGAGGTATTTTCCTGATTTATTCCATAGAAATGAATAACATTCGACCTGGAGAGAAAGTAGCCTAAGAACATTCGACTTTACACAGAGTGAACGTGCTCGCAGCTTCGCCAGATGAATACCTCTATGATTTATTAATAAAGAAACCCCAAAGTGATGTTACTAATTCCTAGGCCGGATATTGATTACACTCGCTGTATGGCTACTCACATGGAAGAAAAATATATTTTAAATATATTTTAAAAAATACATTCTTAATATATTCTTCCCAAATATATTGACCTATATTTTAAATACTACAATTTTGGCCATATTCAATTAAAAAAATATATATTTCAATTTATTTGTGAATATATTATTAAAAATATATTCAGTGTCATTTGAAATACTACAATTTTGGCCATATTCAATTAAAAAAATATATATTTGTAAATATATTATTAAAAATATATTCAGTGTCATTTACAATAATACAATTTTGGCCGTATTTAATATATTCAAAAATATATTTCAATATATTTGTGAATATATTATTAAAAATATATTCAGAACACACGCTGCAATATATATCAAAGTATAATTTGGAATGCATTTACAAATATATTTAAAAATTTATGTTTAAATGCATTTTTTTTAGATGTTCAAAAATATCTGGAAAATATATTTTTAAATATATATTTTTAAATGTATGCCTTTGAAAAATATATTTTTAAATGTATGCCTTTGGAAAATATATTTTAATTGACATTTTTGGAATACATGTTAAAATATATTCACGTAGGCCAATATATTGTAAATATATGTCGCATGTATCATTTTTTTTTTCTAAATATATTAAAAATATATTTCTCTTCCATATGGGTAACCTCCCCAAAGGGATGACAGGTACACTTTTTTTGCCAGCAGTGATAAATGACATTAGATAATGAACAGCGTCATTCACAATATTTAAAAAAAAAAAACAACAAAAAAAACAGCAAATTGGAAATCAGCGAATTGACTTGTCCACGGATGACGTACCAGAGGTGGTCACAGATGAACTTGTCACGAACCGGATATTGATACATATTGATCGGTAATGTTTATTATTGATCAGTGACACGACACATCTCTGCAATGTATTTACAGGATAGATTATGTACCGCGCTGATTATATCTGGGAAGGTTGGGGTGGGGGGGGAGATATTCTTCTATACACATTTGACTTCCTGTCACCTACTGTAGGTAGCCATGGGTGGCCATAGATGGCATAATTAATAAGAAAAAAATTTATGACAATTTTCCAATTTTGAGAAGCCGGATGTGATTCCACAGCCGGGCTCCCATTTCCAAAATGGCGATGCCAGGGACCCAGAACCGGCTGCGGGAAAACAGCGCTGGGTGAGTGCCGGTATTTGCACCTGCTGAAGGTCCTCTTTAAACTAAATTTGCTGATAATGTGAACAAGCGGCTATGAAGTCTTGTGTTGGTATGAAAGATATATATATGTAACACAAGACTATATACTATTATTGTTTAATTATTATTTATCTTTATTATATATATATATATATATAGATATAAAATAAATAATTAAATAATAATAATAAAATATATATATATATATATAAAATAAAGATAAATAATAATAGTATATAGTCTTGTGTTGGTATGAAAGATATATATACAGTATGTAACACAAGACTATATACTATTATTGTTTAATTATTATTTATCTTTATTATATATATATATATATATATATATATATATATAGATAGATAGATATAAAATAAATAATTAAATAATAATTATAAAATATATATATATATATATATAAAATAAAGATAAATAATAATAGTATATAGTCTTGTGTTGATATGAAAGATATATATATATTTATAATTATTATTGTTATTTAATTATTATTTATTTTTATTTCGTATATATATATATTTGAAAACAAAAGAATTAACTAAAAAAAAGGAAATAATAATTAAAAATAAATAATAATAATTATTATTATTAATAATAATAATGATAATAATAATAATATATATATATGCACCTATGCGTTATTATAAAAAATAAATCAATCTCTTTCTCTCTCTCTCTCTCTCTCTATACAGTATGTAGATTCAGTGCTGGAGGTGCCAGAGCTGCGTGCTTTTTTCAGCAGGAACGCAGTTCTGGCACCTCCAGCACTGAATGTATGTAATGACAAGAAATACTTGGGGTGTGCTGGAAGGTGTGTTGATGCTGGCTGCTGGGGGATGTATTGTAACTGGAGGGGATCTATTTTTGCTTGGTGGTCTATTGTTGCTAATGTGGGATCTAGTCTTGCTGAGGGGGGGGGGGGGGGGGGTCAGTTGTGTGCTAGAAGATCTGTTGATGCTGGTTGCTGGGGGATCTGTTTTTGCTTGGTGGTCTATTGTTGCTGAAAGGGGGGTCTATTGTTGCTGGTGTGGGATCTATTGTTGCTTGAAAGGATCTATTGTTGAGGGAAGGGGTTTATTGTTTTCTAATGCCGAAGAGTCATTTGATGCTGGCTGCTGGGGGATCTGGATTTGCTTGGGGTCTATTGTTGCTAGTGTGGGATCTATTGTTGAGGGAAGGGATCTATTATTGAGGGAAGGGGTTTATTGTTGCCTGCTGCTAAAGAGTCAATTGATGCTGGCTGCTGGGGGATCTGTTTTTGCTTAGTGTTCTATTGCTGCTAAATGGGGGGGGGGTCTATTGTTACTAAAGGGGGGAGTCTATTGTTGCTGGTGTAGGATCTACTTTTGCTGGGGGGGGTCAATTGTCTGCTAGAAGGTCTGCTGATGCTGGCTGCTGGGGGATCTGTTTTTGCTTGGTGGTCTATTGTTGCTATAGGGGGGTCTATTGTTGCTGGTGTGGGATCTATTGTTGCTTGATGGGATCTGTTGTTGATAGAAGGGATTTATTGTTGTCTACTGCTGAAGAGTCAATAGATGCTGGCTGCTGGGGGATATGTTTGTGCTTGGTGGTCTATTGTTGCTAAAGGGGGGGAGTCTATTGCTGCTGGTGTAGGATCTACTGTTGCTGGGGGGTCATTTGTGTGCTAGAAGGTCCGTTGATGCTGGCTGCTGAGAGATCTGTTGTTGTTGGAGGGGGGGTCTATTGTTGCTGGTGTGGGATCTACTGTTGCTGGGAAGTCAGTTGTGTGCTAGAAGATCTGTTGATTCTGGCTTCTGTGGGATCTGTTTTTGCTTGGTGGTCTATTGTTGCTAAAGGGAGTCTTTTGTTGCTAAAGGGGGGTATATTGTTGAGGGAAGGGGTTTATTGTTGTCTGCTGCTGAAGAGTTAATTTATGCTGGCTGCTTGGGAATCTGTTTATATTTGGTGGTCTATTGTTGCTAAAGGGGGGGGGTCTATTGTTGCTGGTGTAGGATCTACTGTTGCTGGGGGGTCAGTTGTGTGCTAGAAGGTCTGTTGATGCTGGCTGCTGGGGGATCTGTTTTTGCTTGGTGGTCTATGGTTGCTAAAGGTGGGGGTGGGGTCTATTGTTGCTGGTGTGGGATCTATTGGTGAGGGAAGAGGAGCTCAGAGGATCTGAGGGGGTTTCCTGGTTGAGAATTGCTGATTTAGATAGCAATACCCTGATAATGGCTTTAAGGGGGTGAAGGCACCAGCACTGACCATAGAACTATGCATGCACCAGCAGATGGCAGGTCAATCAAGGCACAGGCGTTGACCCAGGAACTATGGAGGCACCATCAGATGGAAGATCAATCAGCCGAAGCTGAAGGAACCCCTAGCAACCTCTTGAGGAACCCTAGAGTTCCACCTTAGTTGAGAATGAGTGATTTAGACAGTGGTAAATTGATAATGTCTTTGTGGGGGTGAAGGCACCGGAGTTGACCCAGGAACTATGGAGGCACCATCAGCTGGACAGTCATTCAGTCACAGCTAAAAGAACTCCTAGCAATCTTTTGAGGAACCCTAAGGATCCGAGGGGGGTTTCCTGGTTGAGAATGACTGATTTAAATAGCAACACCCTGATAATGGCTTTAAGGGGGTGAAGGCACCAGCACTGACCATAGAACTATGCATGCACCAGCAGATGGAAGGTCAATCAAGACACAGGCATTGACCCAGGAACTATGGAGGCACTAGCTGAATCTCAAGGAACCCTAGAGTTCCAATTTAGTTGAGCATAGGTGACTTAGACAGTGGTAAACTGATAATGTCTTTGTGGGGGTGAAGGCTCCGGCGTTGACCCAGGAACTATGGAGGCACTATCAGATTGAAGATCAATCGGCCACAGCTTAAGGGACCCCTAGCAACCTCTTGAGGAACCCTAGAGTTCCACCTTAGTTGAGCATAGGTGATTTAGACAGTGGTAAACTGATAATGTCTTTGTGGGGTGAAGGCACCGGCGTTGACCCAGGAACTATGGAGGCACCAGCTCAAGCTCAAGGAACCCTAGAGTTCCACCTTAGTTGAGCATAGGTGATTTAGCCAGCGGTAAACTGATAATGTCTTTGTGGGGGTGAAGGTATCGGCGTTGACCCAGGAACTATGGAGGCACCATCAGATGGAAGATCAATCGGCCGAAGCTCAAGGAACCCCTAGCAACCTCTTGAGGAACCCTAGAGTTCCACCTTAGTTGAGCATAGGTGATTTAGACAGTGGTAAACTGTTAATGTCTTTGTGGGGGTGAAGGCACCTGCATTGACCCAGGAACTATGGAGGCACCAGCTGAAGCTCAAGGAACCCCTAGCAACCTCTTGAGGAACCCTAGAGTTCCACCTTAGTTGAGCATAGGTGATTTAGACAGTGGTAAACTGATAATGTCTTTGTGGGGGTGAAGGCACCGGCGTTGACCTAGGAACTATGGAGGTACCAGCTGTAGCTCAAGGAACCCCTAGCAACCTCTTGAGAAACCCTAAAGGTTCTTCCCTTGTTGAAAATGGCTGATTTAGACAGTGCTACCCTAAATAATGGCTTTTAGTGGGTGAAGGCACTGACATCTCAGATGCCTCAGGAAAATCCCCGCAACCACCAGTCCATTTCAAGCTTTCAGATTCCTCCTATCAACAAATCAATGTGATTGGTGGCTGTGGGTAACACAAGTTCTTACAGTATGTCAATGAGTTCTAATGAATGAGCGAATCATTTCGAAAAGGGACGTTAAGGAGACTATCGGTCTTTCCTGGCTTTCAGTTAAAGTCAAGCAGTAAGGAATTCATTCAATTCTCGTCTACGCTCCAAAGGGGTTTCATTTCCACGTATTTTTCATGGCCAAAAGGTAGGCGAGAAAACTGATTTCCCTACAGGGGAACCTGAATGAACCCTTGCTCGGGGATGAACAGAATGAGTTCATATATTCCGTACGCACCGACTACTAATATAGTCCAGGAGACAGAGTCCGTCTTTTCTCAGAAGACCTCCTCCGATGGCTGTATTTTTAAACCCGGCCTTCTCTTTGCCTACTTGGTGTCCAAACTTTGAAGGAGGAAAATCCCCGTGTTTTTTTTTTTTAGCTGTCTTTTTTTTTTCCCGTACAACAGATTTGTACATGACCTAGATATGTCTGGTAGTCTATGACCAGGATCTAGACAGAGCTCTAAAGAAATAGAACATACTATCCTGAATAAATAATTTTGCGTTCGTGACAAGTTGAGCCGCGATCCTCTTGCGTACATTGATCGTGTGTTAACTAAAAGACAAATTTTTTTTTTTACAAAAAAGAAGACAAGCAAGCGGTCAGCAAGTAAAACAACTCCAACATGCAATTTATTAATACGGGGACAAGGACAGAGACTGGAAGGTAGGTAAGGAGACTGAGACAGCGGGACCATGAGAACATAAAGAGCGGACTTGTATCTGTGCAGACAGAAAAAGATGGTTCAGACAAGATGGATGGAACGGTCACATGACACGGTAAGTGGTTAAGGGCTTTTCACTCTAAGGGTGTCCTCATGCATTTTCCAGCACAAAATGGAGAAAATCCATTTTCATCCGAGATCGTTGGCCAATCACGTCATGATACATCAACATTCTTTCGACACTGAACTCAATGAATGGTGGGTCTTTCACCAGGATGGATTGACCCTTCTTGACCAAAATGATCAACGTAGAGCAAAATTGCCATTGGATTGTCTATTATATCTTACAATTGTTCCATTGTGTATATGGTCAGCATAAAGATCACCCACGCCATTCCATCGAATTAGTACGCAGTGGCCTGCTCCGAATAGTAATATCAGAAAAAAAGACCAAATAGCTAACAATGTACCCACCTCCCTCCACCAAAATTGTACTCTCGCAGAAGATTCTTTTTGCTTAGGTGTCCAACATGTACCGTGACATACTAAAGAAGACCATGGGCCGCAGGGCAGTATTCCAACATGATAACGACCAGAAAACACACCTCCAAGACCACCAATGCCTTGCCAAAGAAGCTGAGGGTAAAGGTGATGGACTGGCCAAGCATGTCTCCAGACCTGAAGCCTACTGAGCATCTGTGGGGCCTCCGTGTGCCTACAGTCAAGCATGGTGGTGGGAGTGTCATGGTCTGGGGCTGGATGAGTGCTGCCGGCACTGGGGAGCTACAGTTCAGTGAGAGAACCATGAATGCCAACATGTACTGTGACATACTGAAGCAGAGCATGATCCCCTCCCTTCAGAGACTGGGCCACAGGGCAGTATTCCAACATGATAACGACCCCAAACACACCTCCAAGACCACCACTGCCTTGCTAAAAAAGCTGAGGGTAAAGGTGATGGATTGGCCAAGCATGTCTCCAGACCTGAACCCTACTGAGCATCTGTGGGGCCTCCATGTGCCTACAGTCAAGCATGGTGGTGGGAGTGTCATGGTCTGGGGCTGCATGAGCGCTGCCGGCACTGGGGAGCTACAGTTCATTGAGGGAACCATGAATTCCAACATGTACTGTGACATACTGAAGCAGAGCATGATCCCCTCCCTTTGGAGACTGGGCCTCAGGGCAGTATTCCAACATGATAACGACCCCAAACACACCTCCAAGACCACCACTGCCTTGCTAAAGAAGCTGAGGGTAAAGGTGATGGACTGGCCAAGGATGTCTCCAGACCTGAACCCTATTGAGCATCTGTGGGGCATCCTCAAACGGAAGGTGGAGGAGCGCAAGGTCTCTAACACCCACCAGCTCCGTGATGACGTCATGGAGTGTAAGAGGACTCCAGTGGCAACCTGTGAAGCTCTGGTGAATTCCATGCCGAAGAGGGTTAAGGAAGTGCTGGAAAATAATGGCGGCCACACAAAATATTGACACTTTGGGCCCAATTTGGACCTTGTCACTTAGGGGTGGAGTCACTTTTGTTGCCAGCGGTTTAGACATTAATGGTGGTGTGTCGAGGTATTTTGAGGGAACAGCAAATTTACATGTTATACAAGCTGTACACTGACTACGTCACATTGTAGCAAAGTGTCATTTCTTCAGTGTTGTCACATGAAAAGAGAGAATCAAATATTTACAAAAATGTGAGGGATGGACTCACTTCTGTGAGATACTGTATATATATATATACAGAATGGGACCTAGTACAGACCTTGGTGGCACCCCACTGGTGACCGGTCACTGTTCCGAAATAACCTCATTTACAACCCCACGCCTATATCTATCCTTCAGCCAAACTTTTTTTCCACAGGAACACCCAAGGGTTGAATCCACACCTGAGATGATCATGTGGAACTGTATGAAACACTGTCCGAAATCACAGCATGCTATGTCCACGGCACCACCCTGCTGTAGAGACAATTAATGAAAGCCCTTCAAAATTGCAATACCACAAAGTACAACATGGGCTTGTTGGGTAGGTGCAGCAGCAGTAAACACACGGAGGTTCGAGGTTGCAGTAACCGATATACTGAAGAACTGGCAAACAGTAGAAGAGCCTGGCAAGGGAGCTCACTTGATTGGTAACCTACAATCAATGCAACGGAGAGAGCCTGTGGTAGTAGACCCAAATTGAAGATAGTTCTTGTCAAGGAGGGTGGAATACGGCTTGGCCACACCGACCCAAAAGGGAGCTTGCACCAATGCAGATGTAGGCCCTGAGCTTTCCAAACTTCTCTGGAACCTCTCCCTGCTGCTAGTGCTGTCCCTGAAAGATGGGTATGCTCTGAGAGATGAAATAGTAAAAAAAAATATTAGTTGCAGAGAGATGAAAATACTTCCTTCTGATTGGACACACTGTAGGCTACATCTGCATTTAAAAATGTATTTGTAGTCTATGTGAATCCCAGAGAAACGCAGATCCTACACTAGCCACTTCACAAATGCATTCCAAAAACTGGGGACAGGGCCTTAAAATGACTCTGCATGACCCAAGTTGGCCACCAGGGTCACCTGGATGCAGCGTAGCCAACAGAAATGCTGCTCCAGGGAACCGAGGAAACCATAGGGAAACGTTTCCCTTTACTTCCCCTCCAGCTGCAGTACCGCTCCTGATGAGCGCAACCTACAGGGAAGAAAATAGCCTGCAGCTGTCCACATGCTGACAACACAGGATGATCCAAGCGTGTTATTAGACACATTCAGGTGCTGCCAAAGAGAGAGTTCCCCCTAGGCCAGGGGTGGGTAACTGTGGCCCTCCAGCTGTTGGTGAACTACAAGTCCCATCATGCCTCTGCTTTTGGGAATCATGCTTGTAACTGTCAGTTTTGCAATGCCTCATGGGACTTGTAGTTCTACAACAGCTGGAGGGCCACAGTTGCCCACCCCTGCCCTAGGCAATCAGTAGCTGATTTCTGCCAAAACCCAAACCAACAGTCCTCCACATGTAGCAAGTAAAGGCAAGACACAATGACCTGGACTCCGGCACTCCTACAAATTACAGGAAGGGTCTGCATTCTCACAATTGGAGTTTGTTTCTTAAAGTGACCCTTTTCAAAGTTCCTTAGGGACGGAGTTGCTCTTTCTAAGAAGGGATTCAGTAAAGGACAAAGAAGAGGTCCATCGGACCATACACTGACAGCAGTAGGGTAGAATTTGTACTGCTGCCCACAACAAACAACTGGGTTTTGGTCTTTATACTTTAACCCATACTGTGTCCATCAGGCACGATGCCTCTTGGCAGATTCAGCTGCAGGACACCAAAGATTTTTATAGCTATCTGTAAAGGTGGCCTTCTAACAACAATTGTAAGGGGCATACTTCCCACTGACCACCACTGTAAGGGACATTCTTCCCACTGACCCCCAATGTAAGGGACATTCTTCCCACTGACCCCCAATGTAAGGGACATTCTTCCCACTGACCCCCAATGTAAGGGACATTCTTCCCACAGACCACCACTGTAAGGGACATTCTTCCCACTGACCCCCAATGTAAGGGACATTCTTCCCACTGACCCCCAATGTAAGGGGCATTCTTCCCACTGACCACCAATGTAAGGGGCATTCTTCCCCACTGACTACCAATGTAAGGGGCATTCTTCCCCACTGGCCACCAATGTAAGGGGCATTCTTCTCACTGACCACCACTCTAAGGGACATTCTTCTCACTGACCACCAATGTAAGGAGCATTCTTCCCACTGACCCCCAATGTAAGGAACATTCTTCCCACTGACCACCACTGTAAGGGGCATTCTTCCCACTGACCACCAATGTAAGGGGCATTCTTCCCACTGACCCCCAATGTAAGGGAAATTCTTCCCACTGACCACCAATGTAAGGAGCATTCTTCCCACTGGCCACCAATGTAAGGGGCATTCTTCCCACTGACCCCCAATGTAAGGAGCATTCTTCCCACTGGCCACCAATGTAAGGGGCATTCATCCCGCTGACCCCCAATGTAAGGGACATTCTTCCCACTGACCCCCCAATGTAAGGGAAATTCTTCCCACTGACCACCAATGTAAGGGACATTCTTCCCACTGACCACCAATGTAAGGGGCATTCTTCCCACCGGCCACCAATGTAAGGGGCATTCTTCCCACTGACCCCCAATGTAAGGGACATTCTTCCCACTGACCACCAATGTAAGGGGCATTCTTATCACTGACCCCCAATGTAAGGAACATTCTTCCCACTGACCTCCAATGTAAGGGACATTCTTCCCACTGACCACCAATGTAAGGGGCATTCTTCCCACTGACCACCAATGTAAGGGGCATTCTTATCACTGACCCCCAATGTAAGGAACATTCTTCCCACTGACCTCCAATGTAAGGGGCATTCTTCCCACTGGCCACCAATGTAAGGGGCATTCTTATCACTGACCCCCAATGTAAGGAACATTCTTCCCACTGACCTCCAATGTAAGGGGCATTCTTCCCACTGGCCACCAATGTAAGGGCCATTCTTCCCACTGACCACCAATGTAAGGGACATTCTTCCCACTGACCTCCAATGTAAGGGGCATTCTTCCCACTGGCCACCAATGTAAGGGACATTCTTCCCACTGACCCCCAATGTAAGGGACATTCTTCCCACTGATCACCAATGTAAGGGGCATTCTTATCACTGACCTCCAATGTAAGGGACATTCTTCCCACTGACACCCAATGTAAGGGACATTCTTCCCACTGACCTCCAATGTAAGGGACATTCTTCCCACTGATCACCAATGTAAGGAGCATTCTTCCCACTGATCACCAATGTAAGGGACATTCTTCCCACTGACCTCCAATGTAAGGGGCATTCTTCCCACTGATCACCAATGTAAGGGACATTCTTCCCACTGATCACCAATGTAAGGGACATTCTTCCCACTGGCCATCAATGTAAGGGGCATTCTTCCCACTGACCCCCAATGTAAGGAGCATTCTTCCCACTGGCCATCAATGTAAGGGGCATTCATCCCGCTGACCCCCAATGTAAGGGACATTCTTCCCACTGACCCCCCAATGTAAGGGAAATTCTTCCCACTGGCCACCAATGTAAGGGCCATTCTTCCCACTGACCACCAATGTAAGGGACATTCTTCCCACTGACCTCCAATGTAAGGGGCATTCTTCCCACTGGCCACCAATGTAAGGGACATTCTTCCCACTGACCACCACTCTAAGGGACATTCTTCTCACTGACCACCAATGTAAGGAGCATTCTTCCCACTGACCCCCAATGTAAGGAACATTCTTCCCACTGACCACCACTGTAAGGGGCATTCTTCCCACTGACCACCAATGTAAGGGGCATTCTTCCCACTGACCCCCAATGTAAGGGAAATTCTTCCCACTGACCACCAATGTAAGGAGCATTCTTCCCACTGGCCACCAATGTAAGGGGCATTCTTCCCACTGACCCCCAATGTAAGGAGCATTCTTCCCACTGGCCACCAATGTAAGGGGCATTCATCCCGCTGACCCCCAATGTAAGGGACATTCTTCCCACTGACCCCCCAATGTAAGGGAAATTCTTCCCACTGACCACCAATGTAAGGGACATTCTTCCCACTGACCACCAATGTAAGGGGCATTCTTCCCACCGGCCACCAATGTAAGGGGCATTCTTCCCACTGACCCCCAATGTAAGGGACATTCTTCCCACTGACCACCAATGTAAGGGGCATTCTTATCACTGACCCCCAATGTAAGGAACATTCTTCCCACTGACCTCCAATGTAAGGGACATTCTTCCCACTGACCACCAATGTAAGGGGCATTCTTCCCACTGACCACCAATGTAAGGGGCATTCTTATCACTGACCCCCAATGTAAGGAACATTCTTCCCACTGACCTCCAATGTAAGGGGCATTCTTCCCACTGGCCACCAATGTAAGGGGCATTCTTATCACTGACCCCCAATGTAAGGAACATTCTTCCCACTGACCTCCAATGTAAGGGGCATTCTTCCCACTGGCCACCAATGTAAGGGCCATTCTTCCCACTGACCACCAATGTAAGGGACATTCTTCCCACTGACCTCCAATGTAAGGGGCATTCTTCCCACTGGCCACCAATGTAAGGGACATTCTTCCCACTGACCCCCAATGTAAGGGACATTCTTCCCACTGATCACCAATGTAAGGGGCATTCTTATCACTGACCTCCAATGTAAGGGACATTCTTCCCACTGACACCCAATGTAAGGGACATTCTTCCCACTGACCTCCAATGTAAGGGACATTCTTCCCACTGATCACCAATGTAAGGAGCATTCTTCCCACTGATCACCAATGTAAGGGACATTCTTCCCACTGACCTCCAATGTAAGGGGCATTCTTCCCACTGATCACCAATGTAAGGGACATTCTTCCCACTGATCACCAATGTAAGGGACATTCTTCCCACTGGCCACCAATGTAAGGGGCATTCTTCCCACTGACCCCCAATGTAAGGAGCATTCTTCCCACTGGCCATCAATGTAAGGGGCATTCATCCCGCTGACCCCCAATGTAAGGGACATTCTTCCCGCTGACCCCCCAATGTAAGGGAAATTCTTCCCACTGACCACCAATGTAAGGGACATTCTTCCCACTGACCACCAATGTAAGGGGCATTCTTCCCACCGGCCACCAATGTAAGGGGCATTCTTCCCACTGACCCCCAATGTAAGGGACATTCTTCCCACTGACCACCAATGTAAGGGGCATTCTTATCGCTGACCCCCAATGTAAGGAACATTCTTCCCACTGACCTCCAATGTAAGGGACATTCTTCCCACTGACCACCAATGTAAGGGGCATTCTTCCCACTGACCACCAATGTAAGGGGCATTCTTATCACTGACCCCCAATGTAAGGAACATTCTTCCCACTGACCTCCAATGTAAGGGGCATTCTTCCCACTGGCCACCAATGTAAGGGGCATTCTTATCACTGACCCCCAATGTAAGGAACATTCTTCCCACTGACCTCCAATGTAAGGGGCATTCTTCCCACTGGCCACCAATGTAAGGGCCATTCTTCCCACTGACCACCAATGTAAGGGACATTCTTCCCACTGACCTCCAATGTAAGGGGCATTCTTCCCACTGGCCACCAATGTAAGGGACATTCTTCCCACTGACCCCCAATGTAAGGGACATTCTTCCCACTGATCACCAATGTAAGGGGCATTCTTATCACTGACCTCCAATGTAAGGAACATTCTTCCCACTGATCACCAATGTAAGGAGCATTCTTCCCACTGATCACCAATGTAAGGGACATTCTTCCCACTGACCTCCAATGTAAGGGACATTCTTCCCACTGATCACCAATGTAAGGGACATTCTTCCCACTGACCACCAATGTAAGGGACATTCTTCCCACTGATCACCAATGTAAGGGACATTCTTCCCACTGGCCACCAATGTAAGGGGCATTCTTCCCACTGACCCCCAATGTAAGGAGCATTCTTCCCACTGGCCATCAATGTAAGGGGCATTCATCCCGCTGACCCCCAATGTAAGGGACATTCTTCCCACTGACCCCCCAATGTAAGGGAAATTCTTCCCACTGACCACCAATGTAAGGGACATTCTTCCCACTGACCACCAATGTAAGGGGCATTCTTCCCACCGGCCACCAATGTAAGGGGCATTCTTCCCACTGACCCCCAATGTAAGGGACATTCTTCCCACTGACCACCAATGTAAGGGGCATTCTTATCACTGACCCCCAATGTAAGGAACATTCTTCCCACTGACCTCCAATGTAAGGGACATTCTTCCCACTGACCACCAATGTAAGAGGCATTCTTCCCACTGACCACCAATGTAAGGGGCATTCTTATCACTGACCCCCAATGTAAGGAACATTCTTCCCACTGACCTCCAATGTAAGGGGCATTCTTCCCACTGGCCACCAATGTAAGGGGCATTCTTATCACTGACCCCCAATGTAAGGAACATTCTTCCCACTGACCTCCAATGTAAGGGGCATTCTTCCCACTGGCCACCAATGTAAGGGCCATTCTTCCCACTGACCACCAATGTAAGGGACATTCTTCCCACTGACCTCCAATGTAAGGGGCATTCTTCCCACTGGCCACCAATGTAAGGGACATTCTTCCCACTGACCCCCAATGTAAGGGACATTCTTCCCACTGATCACCAATGTAAGGGGCATTCTTATCACTGACCTCCAATGTAAGGAACATTCTTCCCACTGATCACCAATGTAAGGAGCATTCTTCCCACTGATCACCAATGTAAGGGACATTCTTCCCACTGACCTCCAATGTAAGGGACATTCTTCCCACTGATCACCAATGTAAGGGACATTCTTCCCACTGACCACCAATGTAAGGGACATTCTTCCCACTGATCACCAATGTAAGGGGCATTCTTCCCACTGACCTCCAATGTAAGGGGCATTCTTCCCACTGGCCACCATTGTAAGGGCATTCTTCCAACTGATCACCAGTGTAAATAGCATTCTCACTAACACTGATGTAAGGGGCAATCTTCCCACTGACCTCCAATGAATTTGTTTATTACAAGGGTTCCCAGGGACCAGGAAATTGTTTTAAGGGTTCCTCTGGGGTGAAAAGATCGAGAAAATCTGCTCCACATTATATTTGCAGTCTATGACTGAACCAGGACACGAGAGAAGTAAAGGACCAGAGGGGACGTTTCCTGTACCTAACACCCAATGACATCATCATTCCATTTCCAGATATCTCAGGAGACATTTTATGATGTTTTGGTCTACAGGAACATCTTAATGTTCTCCCAAAGTGGGATCCTCTGTGCTTGATGGAAAACAAAGCGGAGGTTGGCAAAAACATTAAAACTCAAGTCCTACCACGTGAAGCCGCCTAGATGTCTCTAATTAGCTAATTACAGTGGATGGCGTTTGGGCTAATTGCATCCCAATCATCAACCGAAAAAGCTTTTAGCATCCGCTCTTCGTGTAGCACAAGGTTAAAGCTTTTATTGGTTCTGAATTACGAGCCGCCGTTGCAGGAAGGGGGTAGGGGTGGGGCTGGGGAACCATAGGAAGTAGTGCAAGAAATAACACGTCAATGAGAATTTTACAATCACAATTTTCATCACGGGACTGCACCTCCCAATAAATGCAATTTTTGTAAACGGCCTAGAGCAATACCAGGACAACAAAGGCAAGGCATGCAGGGTCATGGTTTCAGAGGGATTTGCACAGTTTTGCACGTGTTTTTCCATACTGGTCTTTCTTAGGAACAATGTCATGATTGTCTCCTGGAGGTTGTTTTATGTTCTGAAGGTTTACAGTACATAGTTGTGTTGGCCTCCAGAAGAAAGTAGGAGACCCTGTAAAAACCACTACCGGTATACAAGACACAGTAGGTTTGTGCCTACAGGCACCTCTATGGGTTGGGAGCCAGGGGCGTATTTACCAGAAGGCAAACAAGGTATTTGCCTTGGGCGGCACTTTTCAGGGGGGGCAGCGGTGCCCCCCTGGAAAAAGGGATGAAAAAAGGGACACGCACGGCATGGGGACCAGGTGGGATCCGAGAGAGGCTGCGGGCTGCTTGACAGCATATGCAGAGCCCCACTCTCATTCTCATGGATGTCCGGAGCTGTGAAGGTGAGTGTCTTTCTCTCTCTCGCCAGGTGGGGAAGGCGGTGTATGGGGGGCAATGATAGTGGAAGGCTGTCTGGGGGGGGGGCAGGGGTGTTGTTGGTCAATGTCCCAGGCTCTCTCCTCAGCGGGGGTGGAGGGTGGTGTTGGTCAGTGTCAGGCTCTCTCCACGGGGGGTGGCCGATTTTCTTGTTGCCTAAGGCAGCACAAAACCTACATTTTTGGGAGCCTGATGTGCCACAAGACTGCGGAGATGTAGACCCTGGCTGTACAAGGAGAGCCCCAAAAAACATCATCAACGTATCTCAGCCATGCCTTGTACACCCAGGACTTCTTCCACCGCTGAGGCTTCTGTGTTGTGTGAAATGGCCGGATCCCATTCTGTGTCTGAGACGTGTGTAATAGAGCTGGACCAAAAGAAGCCAGATTTGGTACTGGAGGATGTACAGTGGGGTAAGTACTCCTTCAAAGGGATTAATGCATAATGAAGGTGCACCATAGATGGACCTAGTTCTGGTCCCGGGCTGTTGCCTCTGACCCACAAAGAAAACTCTCAGCAGATGACAAACTCTGGGGGGTGGCTACTGAGGAGTGCTCAGTGCAAAAGTCCATATTACTTCAAGGTCTTTTTCAAATGTTTATTGATTAAACGCATCAGGTAGAGCCAACACGTTTTGGGTTGAAATGCCTCCCCCCTTCTTCAAATCTGATCACAGGGGAAGCTGCAGTTTAATGGTTAAAACTTAATTCACTTTTTTTTATTGCTGTCTTTGTCTGCAGTGGCAGTTCTCACTTTTGACAGCCCTGAAGACTGGAGGGAGGAGTTTCAACCCGAAACGCATAGCTCTACCTGATGCCTTTAACCAACAAACATTTTAAACAGACCCTCGAGCGATGTGAACTTTTGCACTGAGCGCTCCCACCCCAGAGTTTGTCATCCTGTGCCTTAGGACTGTTGACGGAGATTCCTGAATAAATAAAACCTGTAAACACTGTTTGCGGTTTTCTTTCTTTTTTAACCCCTCCATCTCCCGAGGATTCCCCCCCCCTTCCTGACCAGACCATATAGCTATATGTTACTATACAACTTCATGTTACTATATTAAGGGCTGCTGTTAGAAACCGCAGGGCCCCATACAGTCAACCTAACAGGGCCCCCCTCCAAAAAAAACCCAGAGTTTACTATGCTTCATTTACGAATGAACACAGTGAGTGATCGGTGCCGATCACTCATTGTGTTCATTCAGGAAAGAAAGGAGCTGGTGAATGTGACATATTTGAACCCATCCCCAACCCTCTATTCTGAAGGATCCTATTGTGTGCTTGCAGCTGCCGGTGGGAAGGAGAGGATGGAAGTCGGAAGTACTGCAAGGGGTGGGGGCACAAGGGGGGGGGGGGGATGTGCATCAGAGGAAAACATATGATGAAAAGGGAGGGTGATGGGTGCAGCAAGGGCTGAAGCAATAACTGAAACTGATCCCCTGTATGTATCTCTGCAACAACTGTGAGGGATAAGAGAAGAATCCAGCTTTCAGCTGCTGCAGGAAGAACCATACAGGGGATCGGTTCCAGTAATTCGTGCTGATCACCCTCCCTGCCCAGTTATCCCAGCTGCCTGGGCCCCCCTGCTGGCCTGGGCCCCGTACAGGAGGACTGGTGGTGCCCCCTTATCCACGGCCCTATGTTACTATACTATACTATGTTACTATAATATCTTACAATATATTACTATACTACACTATCTTCCTATACTATATGTTACTATACTACACTATACTATATATCTATACTATGTTACAATATGTTACTATACTACACTATACTATATATCTATACTATGTTACAATATGTTACTATACTACATTACTATATATCTATACTATGTTACAATATGTTACTATACTACATTACTATATATTACTATACTACACTATCTTCCTATACTATATGTTACTATACTGTCTTACAATATGTTACTATACTATATGTTACTATACTATATGTTACTATACTGTCTTACAATATGTTACTATACTATATGTTACTATACTATATGTTACTATACTACACTACACTATACTATGTTTCTATACTGTCTTACAATATGTTACTATACTACATTACAATACTATATGTTACTATACTATACTATCTTACAATGTTACTATACTACATTACTATACGTTACTATCAGGGGCGGACTGACAACTCATGGGGCCCCTGGGCAATAGGGGATTATGGGGCCCCCGTGTCCCTTAGGCCACACCCAAAAAAGCCTATGACAAAGCCAATGAAAGGTACCAGGGGCATCTCATGGGGCCCCCTACTGACCCTGGGCCCTCGGGTGGTGCCTGAGTGGCTAAATGGTCAGTCCGCCCCGGTTACTATACTACACTACACTATACTATGTTTCTATACTATCTTCCAATATATTACTATACAACATTACTATACTACAGGATATGTCACTCGGTTATATGTTACTATACAAACCCTATGTTACTATACTTCATTACAATACAGAGGCGGACTGACCATTTGGAAACTTGGGCACTGCCCGAGGGCCCGGAGTCAGTAGGGAGCCCCATGAGATGCCCCTGGTACCTTTTTCATAGGCTTTTTTGAGTTTGGCCAAGGACACAGGGGCCCCATGATCCCATATTGCCCAGGGGCCCCATGAGTTGTCAGTCCGCCCCTGTTACAATACTATATGTTACTATACTATACTATGTTTCTATACTGTCTTACAATATGTTACTATACTACATTACTATAATATATGTTACTATACTATACTATACTATCTTACAATATGTTACTATACTACACTACACTATACTATATGTTACTATACTTCATTACAATACTATATGTTACTATAGTTTGATGTACTATACTATGTTTCTATACTATACTATACTACATTACACTATACTATGCTTCTATACTATCTTACAATGTTACTATACTACATTACTATAATATATCTTACTATACTATACTATCTTACAATATGTTACTATACTATACTACACTATACTATATGTTACTATACTTCATTACAATACTATATGTTACTATAGTTTGATGTACTATACTATGTTTCTATACTATACTATACTACATTACACTATACTATGTTTCTATACTGTCTTACAATATGTTACTATACTACATTACAATACTATATGTTACTATACTATACTATCTTACAATGTTACTATACTACATTATTATATGTTACTATATTATACTACACTATACTATATTTCTATACCATACTACATTACACTATGCTATGTTTCTATACTGTCTTACAATATATTACTATACTACAGTATATGTCCCTCGGTTACATGTTACTATACAACGCTCTGTTACTATAATACACTATACAGTACAAAGTTATAAATGAGATCCTTCTCTGGTCCGCAGACCCACACAATACCCTCAGCAGGTTTCCTAGGGATGACTGGTTGTCGGTGTGTCAGATACTAACACGGTACAGATTGTTTCCATGACAAGAATGCAGAATTGTAGGAAAACACCGGAAAGCTGGGAGGTATAATGAGATGTGATCATCGAGAACCGAATAGCATTACCGGGACAATCAAGTATGGAAAGACGAATATAAAACATAGAAATCTCTGCACAGGATACAGAAGATTGGATGACGATTGGACAGACTGTATACACATTAATAAATTGCATGTTGTCACCACATACATCGGAGTTCTCATAATACAGACATGACACCATGACACCAATACATCATACCGGAGACATTTCAGGAGCACAGATTATGGTGAATATGGCGGCTGCATGCAGGGAAGAGAAGCAATGCAAAGAATTTGCTGTCCTGGCTTTTGTACATTTCCATACACAATGTTGATGATCGATTTTTTTTTTCCCGATTTATTAAAAAGCCAATCCAAGAATATAGGAATAAAAAAAAAAAATCTGATTTCAAGAAGTGAACTGACCATCAGGTAAAGTCTTTGTTACAAGTATCTATAGAACCCCAGCAATTTACACAAAGCTCTACCCATGGAACCTTCACATCTGTCCCCAAGGAGCTTACTATCTAATGTATGAGAGTCCATCACTGACACGGTATGGGAAAAAAAAATTACAAATCTTTATTCTTTTTATTTATTTATATATATATATAAAAAAACTATTTTTATATAATAGTTGTATATGTATTTATTTTTGTATATAAAATAAAAGGATAAATAAAAAAAAATAAATTTTTTATTCTTGATCCATTGAGACATAAAAAGAATCCATCCGATAAAAAGATCGACGCGTTTGAGCCCATCACCGGTAAGGTATGAAAAAAAAAAAATTACAAATCATTCTTCTTCTTTTTTTTTATATGTAAAACTATCTTTATATAATAGTTGTATATGTATTTATTTTTGTATATAAAATTAAATAAAAGGATAAAAGGATGAATAAAAAAAAAAAACTAAAAAAAACAAACAAAAAACAAATCTTTATTCTTGATCTATCGAGACGTAAAAAGAATCCATCCAATAAAAAGATTGACGCGTTTCAGCCCCACAAATTCTGGGCCTTAGTCATGGTCTTTTCCCCCCTGCTCCTCTGCACCCAGGGCAGCTGCCCCTCCCTTCTCTCTTCTTTGGAAGCACATACAAACTCCATGCAGGTGTCCTGGTTGGGATTTGAACCAAGGACTCCAGTTCTGCAAGGCAAGAGCATTAACCACTAGCCCAGCCTTTTTCAACCCTTTCACCCCGGGGGAATCCTGGAAATAATCTTCAAGGCTCAGGGAACCATGGGGGCCAGCAGGTAGAATGTAGGTAGAACACAATGATTACTGCCGATGGCTATAACTGCTGGCAACAATCGCATGCTAAAAATCCAACATGCTGGTTGTACCCAAGTCGATCGATGGATTGACTTGGTTACAATCAGCCTGCCCACGGATGGATCGAATCTCCCCACTGAAACGGCTGAGATTCAATCCATCTATGGATGGCGTATGGCTTTGTTTAGACCTGCAGTTGAGGGGCAGGAGCGTTCCTATCAGGGGCGTACTGACCATTTGGAAACTTGGGCACAGCCTGAGGGCCCGGGGTCAGTAGGGGGCCCCATGAGATGCCCCAGGTACCCTTTTCATAGGCTTTTTTAAGTTTGGAAAGGACACAGGGGCCCCATGATCCCCTATTGCCCGGGGGCCCCATGAGTTGTCAGTCCGCCCCTGGCCCCTAGGGTTGGTGTCACCCGGTGCCAGAACACTTGGTGACACCCCTTCCGACGATCCCCGCAGGATGGATCGAATCTGCAGATTGAGCATAATGGATCAGAGTCCGATCCATTATCCTCCCCAATCCGCAGATCCGATCCATCCTGCGGGGATCGTTGGCTTGCAACCTATACGGGGTTAACTGATCTCTCCACGAAAAGGTAAGTTGTAAATAGGGGCGGATTAACCATTTGGAAACTCGGGCACTGCCTGAGGGCCCGGGGTCAGTAGGGGGCCCCATGTGATGCCCCTGGTACCTTTTTCATAGGCTTTTTTGAGTTTGGGCAAGGACACAGGGGCCCCATGAGTTGTCAGTCCACCCCTGGTCGAAAAGTTTTAAAGCAAGCCGACGATCCCCGCAGGATGGATGGGATCTGCGGATTGGGGAGCATAATGGATCTAAGTCCGATCCATTATGCTGAATCCGCAGATCCCATCCATCCTGCGGGGATCGTCGGCTTGCTTTAAAACTTTTCGTGGAGCGGGTTTGGTGTCACCCGGTGTGGGGAGCACCCCCCGCACCTGCCTAGGGACGCCCCTGGTTGTGGGGCAGCAAAAATGTGCAGTTGAGCCACATTTTTGCTACCTGCCAACCTCCCTCCCCCTTAAGCTGCCATAGGCGGTGGACAGAGATTTTTCCGTGGCACGGCCATGATGCTTGGCAATAAAAGTTCACTCAACACGTAGGGATCGGCCATTCAAGTAAATGGGGAAGAACCACAAACGCCCGGAACGCACATGATTGCAGCGTGAATGTCGGCAACGATGGGATTAAAAATGGCGATGAGATGGCGTCACATTGCTTCCTCGCCACCTATCAGTAGCCTCTGGAGCACGACTGGGTTTTGGAGGTCAGGGAGATTTAGTCCCGCCCCTCTGCATTTTTGGTGCGCTACCATTAGTTATCATGGAGGGTGCAAAAGCAGTGAAGTTGCGGTAATCGGGACTTCAAAAGCGCAGCACACCCTAATGCTTCTGCGGACCCCCAGTAGCGCACCATCCCTTCTCCTGTGCAACCTCCCCTCCCCCGCCATGTTTCCCAGGGCCCCTATGAGATAAATATAAAGTTAGGCTACGTTCACACTGATCCGCCGCAAAAACGCATAGACTTTTGCCGCGGTTTCTTAGTGTCTTTTTAAAGGACACGTGACTTAAAAACTGCACCAGAAACGCTTCTCAGAGGCATTTTTCAGGTGCTTTTCAGGCATTTTTCAGGTGCATTCCATTGATTTCAATGGAAAGAGGCATTTTTTGGGGCATTTTTTTAACTCCCCAAACATGCCCCAAAGATGACGCAAGCGGCATTTTTTACACCGCAACGTCTCAGTGTGAACACATACATAGATATACATTCACATACACAGGGAAGCATTTTCTTGAGCTTTTCAGGTGCTTTTTTTAACTCAAAAACTCCTCCGTGTGAAAGTCGCCTTACATGTAAAACAATTCAAGGCCCGTACCAGCCGCCCCAAGGTACACGCCCACTCTCATGAATGAAAGTATATTTGATAGCATTAAATTAGTACTTTCAATAAAATTGATTTTAAACCATAAGAAAGCATGCCGTAAATCAAAGACCAATCAACACAAAGGGCACAGTATGGGGGGGGTCAGGAGGGCCTAATACTGTGATCAGGAGGGCACAATAATGTGATCAGAAGGGCACAATACTGGGATCAGGAGGGCACAATACTGGGATCAGGAGGGCACAATACTGGGATCAGGAGGGCACAATACTGGATCAGGAGGGAACAATACTGGGATCAGGAGGGCACAATACTGGGATCAGGAGGGTACAATACTGGGGTCAGGAGGGTACAATACTGGGGTCAGGAGGGTACAATACTGGGGTCAGGATGGCACAATACTGGGGTCAGGAGGGCACAATACTGGGATCAGGAGGGTACAATACTGGGGTCAGGAGGGTACAATACTGGGATCAGGAGGGTACAATACTGGGGTCAGGAGGGTACAGCACTGGGGTCAGGAGGGCACAATACTGGGATCAGGAGGGCACAATACTGGGATCAGGAGGGCACAATACTGGGATCAGGGGAGTACAATACTGGGATCAGGAGGGTACAATACTGGGGTCAGGAGGGTACAATACTGGGGTCAGGAGGGTACAGCACTGGGGTCAGGAGGGCACAATGCTGGGATCAGGAGGGCACAATACTGGGATCCGGAGGGCACAATACTGGGATCAGAAGGGCACAATACTGGGATCAGGAGGGCACAATTCTGGGATCAGGAGGGCACAATACTGGGATCAGGGGAGTACAATACTGGGATCAGGGGGGTACAATACTGGGATCAGGAGGGCACAATACTGGGGTCAGGAGGGCACAATACTGGGATCAGGAGGGCACAATACTGGGATCAGGAGGGCACAATATTGGGATCAGGAGGGCACAGTACAGGAGAGTTAGGAGGGTACAATACTGGGATCAGGGGGGGTAGAATACTGGGATCAGGGGGGTACAATACTGGAATCAGGAGGACCTAATACTGGGATCAGGAGGGCACAGTACAGATTCTGGGACGTTGCCTGGGCCATGCCGGGACAGCTTAGTAAAAAGCGTGACTGTCCCAACTAATCTGGGACAGTTGGCAAGTATGCTGTATTGCAAGATTATCATGGGGCCACCATGCACATGAGGCCCCTGGGCAGTGCCCATGCATTAAGGCAGCCCTGCACTTAACTCCCCCTCCCCCAAGTCTGCCCCGCCCTCACATACACACATACATACACGGCTCAAAAATGTTAAAGGAACACTTTGTAACCCGAGTCTGGCATCAAGTCCATGACACTCCTGGGATATTGATCTGGTCAGGTAAGTAGCAGAGGGGGTTGTTCATCAGTTTCAGCTGCTTTGGTGTTCATGAAATTAACAACAGGTACACTAGATGGGCAACAATGAGATGACCCCCAAAACAGGAATGGTTTTACAGGTGGAGGCCACTGACATTTTTTCCCTACTCATCTTTTCTGACTGTTTTTCCCTTGTTTTGCATTTGGCTCGGGTCAGTGTCACTACTGGTAGCATGAGGTCATACCTGGACCCTACAGAGGTTGTACAGGCAGTCCAACTCCTCATCAATACATGTCATTGCCAGAAGGTTTGCTGTGTCTCCCAGCACAGTCTCAAGAGCATGGAGGAGATTCCAGGAGACAGGCAGTTCCTCTAGGAGAGCTGGACAGGGCTGTAGAAGGTCCTTAACCCATCAGCAGGACCGGTATCTGCTCCTTTGTGCAAGGAGGAACAGGAGGAGCTCTGCCAGAGCCCTACAAAATGACCTCCAGCAGGCCACTGGTGTGAATATCTCTGACCAAACAATCAGAAACAGACTTCATGAGGGTGGCCTGAGGGCCCGACGTCCTCTAGTGGGCCCTGTGCTCACTGCCCGGCACCATAGAGCTGGATTGCCATTTGCCATTGGACACCAGAATTGTCAGGTCCACCACTGGCGCCCTGTGCTTTTCACAGATGAGAGCAGGTTCCCCCTGAGTACATGTGACAGACGTGAAAGGGTCTGGAGAAGCCGTGGAGAACGTTCTACTGCCTGTAACATGGTTCACCATGACTGTTTTGGTGGTGGGTCAGTGATGGTCTGGGGAGGCATATCCATGGAGGGACACACAGACCTCTACAGGATAGACAATGGCACCCTGACTGCCATTAGGTATCGGGATGAAATCCTTGGACCCATTGTCAGACCCTACGCTGGTGCGGTGGGTCCTGGGTCCCTCCTGGTGCAGTGGGTCCCGGGTTCCTCCTGGTGCGGTGGGTCCTGGGTTCCTTCTGGTGCAGTGGGTCAGGGTTCCTCCTGGTGCGGTGGGTCCTGGGTCCCTCCTGGTGCAGTGGGTCCCGGGTTCCTCCTGGTGCGGTGGGTCCCGGGTTCCTTCTGGTGCAGTGGGTCAGGGTTCCTCCTGGTGCGGTGGGTCCTGGTTTCCTCCTGATGCAGTGGGTCAGGGTTCCTCCTGGTGCAGTGGGTCCTGGGTTCCTCCTTGTGCAGTGGGTCCTGGGTTCCTCCTGGTGCATTGGGTCCCAGATTCCTCCTGGTACGGGGGGTCCCGGGTTCCTCCTGGTACGCTGGGTCCTGGGTTCCTCCTGGTACGCTGGGTCCTGGGTTCCTCCTAGTGCAGTGGGTCCTGGGTTCCTCCTGGTGCGGTGGGTCCTGGGTTCCTTCTGGTGCGGTGGGTCCTGGGTCCCTCCTGGTGAGTTGGGTCCTGGGTTCCTCCTGGTGCATTGGGTCCTGGGTTCCTCCTGGTGTGGTGGGTCCTGGGTTCCTTCTGGTGCGGTGGGTCCTGGGTCCCTCCTGGTGAGTTGGGTCCTGGGTTCCTCCTGGTGAGTTGGGTCCTGGGTTCCTCCTGGTGCAGTGGGTCCTGGGTCCCTCCTGGTGTGTTGGGTCCTGGGTTCCTCCTGGTGCATTGGGTCCTGGGTTCCTCATGGTGCAGTGGGTCAGGGTTCCTCCTGGTGCATTGGGTCCTGGGTTCCTCCTGGTGCAGTGGGTCCTGGGTTCCTCCTGATGCAGGGGGTCCTGGGTTCCTCCTGGTGCAGTGGGTCCTGGGTTCCTCCTGGTGCAGTGGGTCCTGGGTTCCTCCTGGTGCAGACAATGCCTGGCCTCATGTGGGGAGAGTATACAGGCAGTTCCTGGAGGATGAAGGAATTGATACCATTGAATGGCCCCCACACTCCCCTGACCTAAATCCATCCTCTGGGATGTCATGTTTCGGTCCATCCGATGCCACCAGGTTGCACCTCAGACTGTCCAGGAGCTCAGTGATGGCCGGGTCCAGATCTGGGAGGAAATCCCCCAGGACACCATCCGTGGTCTCATTAGGAGCCTCCCCCGACGTTGTCAGGCATGCATACAAGCACGTGGGGGCCATACAAACTACTGAGGACCATTCTGAGTTACTGCAATGACATTTCAGCCAAATGGACTCGCCTGCTGCATCATTTCTTCACTTTGATTTTCGGGGGGGGCTTTGAATTCAGTCCTCTGTATGTCGATCATTTCCATCAAACGATGGGGCGTCCTTACGTTCCTCACCCATCCCCCGTCCATGTCAGTATAGAGATCCAGCAGGAGATTCCTCCCCATTGGGATCTGATGGTTTGTCAGAGTCTTCCTCTCATTTTTTTTAGCGTCCCTGCTCGGGTGCCCCCATAGCAAGCTGATTGCTACGGGGGCACCTGACAGAAGGGAGGAGCCAGAAGCGCCTGCGAGGACCTGAAAAGAGGAGGGTCAGGGCTGCTCTGTGCAACACCATTACACAGAGCAGGTAAGGACAGACATGTTTATTATTTTTAAGAAAAAAAAAAAACAAAAAAACAAAACTTTAGTGTCACTAACTTTTTTTGTACGGAACATTTGATCAACCGTTGCGCTAAAATTGTGTCTTATAAAAATTGAAAACAACTAGTATTTTTTTTTTGCATATAATATTTGGGGGTTTTAATTAATCTTGAGGCCTAAAATGATTATTTTAAAACCCAAAAAGGGACTAATCATCATTTTATTAATGAAAGTACAAACAACCCCAAAAATCCCCCCAAAAAATCGCCTAATGTGAACGGGGCCTATGCTGTATGTGGTGCATTATTAGCAGTCCATTAATTCAAATGGGCTGACAAATGCATGGAAAGATGCAAAAAGTAGCACAGACATGTTTTTGAAATTGCATCACACCAAACAGCATGCATGGTACTGCGGCCTTCTGCGTTCCTGCTTGCGTTTTGAAAGCGCGATTTACACGCGCTTCCGTGTGCCACCCATAGGGCAGCCCATTTACGTCTCTTACCTTTTCACCCAAAAAGAAGCTCGTGCACGTGCATTTTGCCACGATTTTTACATGTGCATTTTGCCGAGATTTGTATGGGGAGACAGAGGAGTCCCTAGGGTTGGTGTCACCCGGTGCGATAACATGTTGTGTCACCCCTCCAAAGAGGAAGCAGTGGTGCCATGGTAGCAGTAAAATGAGTATCCCTTGAAGATATGTATCCCCTGAAGCAACTGCGTATGTACCGGGTTCAGGCTGAAGAAGCAGATTTTAGCACAGAGCCGGCGATCGGCTTCTTCGGCCTGAAACCAGCACATGCGCAGTTGCTTCAGGGGATACTCATTTTACCGCTACACCACGGCGGGGGCAGCTGTCACTGTGATGGCATCCTGCTCCTGCACCCCCTGTGATGGTGTCACCCGGTGCGGTCTGCTCCCCCTGCACCTCCCTAGGGACGCCACTGTCACCCGGAGCAGCCTGCACCCCTCGCACCCCCCTAGGGACGCCACTGCAAAGAACATGCTTTGAGCATTCCTGCACTACAACTGGTGGGAACAAGCAAAGAAATATTGCCGTACGGTTTGATGCGGAGTCATGTGATGTACCCCATATCAGCCAATGAGATTTCACCTTATACATTCAGGTCATTTAGGAGATTATTTCTGATTGGTTCCTATAGGCTGTTGTACATCATCATTGCTTTATTTTCCTACCTTCTCGAATAATCTGTATGTAGCAAGAAAAAAAAAAAAAATCTATCCTTCTCAATCAACCGGTTCAACAACCCACAATCTGCTCATATGTTATATCACCGGATTGTAAAGCAAAATATTTAATAATAAATATAATTTATATCATTTTATTAATTATAATTATTTACCATATTTTAATCATAACTACAAGTGGTCTGTTATAATATTTATTATAATATTATTATCATTTTTATCATATTAATTATATTTATTTATAATATTTTTTATAATTATAAGTGTTTTATTATAATAATTATTAGAATATTATTATTATCATTTTTATAATTTTTAGTTAGAATTATTTATAATTTTTTTTTATAACTATAAGTGTTTTGTTATAATAATTCTTATAATATTATTATCATTTTTATAATATTAATTATATTTAATTAGAATATTTTCTTTATCATTTTAAGCTTTTTAATATAATAATTCTTATAATATTATTATTTTTTTTATAATTTTATTAGTTATAATTATTTATAATATTTTATTTATAACTATAAGTGTTTTGTTATAATAATTCTTATAATATTATTATCATTTTTATAATATTAATTATATTTATTTATAATATTTTCTTTATAATTTTAAGCATTTTATTATAATAATTCTTATAATATTATTATAATTTTTTAAATAATTTTATTAGTTATAATTATTTAAAATATTTGCTTTATAATTATAAGCGTTTATTATAATAATTCTTATATTATCATTTTTTATAATTTTATTAGCTATAATTATTTATAACGTTAAGTGTTTTGTTATAATAATTCTTATAATATTATTTTCTTTTTTTATAATATTAATTATATTTATTTATAATATTTTCTTTATAATTTTAAGTGTTTTATTATAATAATTCTTATAATATTATTATCATTTTTATAATTTTATTAGTTTATATTGTCTTTATAATTATAAGTGTTTTATTATAATATGTATTATAATATTATCATTTTATAATTGTATTAGTTATAATTATTTATAATGTTTTATTTATAACTATAAGTGTTTTATTACAATAATTATTATAAAATTATTATCATTTTTTAATATTAATTATATTTATTTATAATATTTTCTTTATAATTTTAGGTGTTTTATTATAATAATTCTTATAATATATTATCATTTTTATAATTGTATTAGTTATAATTATTTATAATTTTTTAAATATTTTTAAGTGTTATATTATAATAATTCATATAATATTATCATTTTTATAATTTTATTAGTTATAATTATAAATAAAATATTATAAATAATTATAACTAACAAAATTATAAAATTTATAATAATATTATAATAATTATTATAATAAAACAGTTGTAATTATAAAGAAAATATTATAAATAATTATAAGTATTTTATTACAAAAATAATAATATTATTATTATAATTATTATAATATTATTATAATTTTTATTATTTTGTTAGCTATAATAATTTATTTGTAAGCAGACGTGTTTTATTATAATAATAATTACTATAATATTATTATCATTTTCATGATTGTAGTAAATATAATTATTTATAATACTTTTTAATTCTAAGTGTTTTATTATAATAATAATTATTATTTTTATAATTTTATTAGTTATAATTATAAAAAAACATGATAAATAATTATAACAAAATTATAAAAATGATAATAATATTATAACAATTATTATAATATTAACATAATTATAAAGAAAATATTATAAATAATTATTATTATAATAAAACACTTAGAATTATTTATAATATTTTCTTTATAATTATAAGTGGTTTTATTATAATAATTATTATAATATTATTATCATTTTTATAATTTTGTTAGTTATAATTATTTATAATTTTTTTATAATCATAAGTGTTTTATTATAATAATAATAATTAGAATTTTATTATCATTTTATTAGTTATAAATTATATTTATATTATAAAAAATTATAAGTGTTTTATTATAATAATTATTATAATTTTTATAATTTTATTAGTTATAAATTATATTTATATTAAAAATAATTATAAGTATTTTTTTTATAATAATAATTATTATAATTTTATTATCATTTTTATAATTTTATTAGTTATAAATTATATTTATTTTATAATTCTAAGTGTTTTATTATAATAATTATATTATTATTATTATTTTCATAATTGTCTTAAATATAATTATTTATAATATTTTATTTATAATTCTAAGTGTTTTATTATAATAACTATTATAATATTATTAACATTTGATTATCATTTTTAAAATTTTATCATCAATAATTGACATAATTTACATAAGAACAAACAAAAGCAAATCCAACCAGTCCAAAAAAATATATTTAATATTTTTTTTAATATATCTGTCTATCTATCTATCTATCTATCTATCTATCTATCTATATATATAAATAGATATATATCTATATATATATATCTATATATATATATATATATATATCTATATCTATCTATCTATCTATCTATCTATCTATCTATCTATCTATCTATCTATATAGATATATATATCTATATATAGATATATATATATCTATATATAGATATATGTATATCTATATATAGATATATATATATATCTATATATAGATATATGTATATCTATATATATATATATATCTATATATATCTATATATAGATATATATATATCTATATATAGATATATAGATATATAGATATATGTATATCTATATATAGATATATATATATATCTATATATAGATATGTATATCTATATATAGATATATGTATATCTATATATCTATCTATATATATATATCTATATATATATAGATATATATATAGATATATATATATATACATACATACAGGGGCAGACTGACCATTTGGAAACTCAGGCACTGCCCGAGGGCCCGGGGTCAGTAGGGGGCCCCATGAGATGCCCCTGGTACCTTTTTCATAGGCTTTTTTGAGTTTGGGCAAGGACACAGGGGCCCCATGATCCCCTATTGCCGGGGGCCCCATGAGTTGTCAGTCCGCCCCTGGGGGCCCCATGAGTTGTCAGTCCGCCCCTGGATACACAAAGCCCACTTTGGGATGCAATGTGATCCAGGAGCTGAAAGGAAGAAATGGTCCCCAAGACTCACTTTTCCGCCTCCTCAGTCTATTGGGCAGCAGGTCCCTGACAGACTTGAGCATACACCCGGCCGTCTGTGGGATAAATGCCATCTTCTGCCCGGAATCCCCCGAATTCCCGGTTTCTGGGTAAATATGTTGCTGCCTCTTTCTCCAGCCTTCTCGGGTTGTTGCAGCGAGAGGTTCCGGCTGGTGCGCTGATGGTAATTATTGGGTGTCTTTTGCCTTTTAATTCAGCGATCCGGCAGATCCTGCAGTCTGGTCACACTACACACTGCAGAAGTCTGCGGCTGGAGCCGGGAGGTACAGGAACAACGTGGGGTTTTTTTTTTTTTTTTTAATCACTGCAGATGTGTTGTAGACGCAGAGACCTCCGCTGGAAGTGAAGCATGTCAAGGCCTCGGGAGGCTGTTCATCATCCGAATACGAGGGGGAAACCCTTCCCCACCCCCCCCCCGACACGGCGACAATCAACTTTCTGCATGTGTGCGGGATACGGATTGCTGCAGGATGGAGGGGATGTGCGGAGGGACGTGCCGAGGCGATGATATTCCAAACATCGAGAATTGGCAGCAGTCGGGTTTATGAAGGAATGCGAATATTTAGTCCCAATTCATAACGATTGTCCTGCCTGACTTACCAAATTCACAGGGGTCAAAGGTCGCCTAGTGTCTAGGAGTTCTGCTATTGACCCTGTAATACCCGAACCGGGGAGCTCTCCGGCGTTCACCTGGAGGTGCCGGGTTTCCCGATTCATTATGATGAAAATTTTATATCAAATTTTTCTGAATCTCACTCATCAGCTTAAGTATTAGGGGTCAAAGGTCACCCAAAGTATATGGATTCTGATATTTAAAATCTTCAACCTGTAACACCCATACTGGGGAACCTGCCGGCGTTCACCTGGAGGTGCCGGGATTCCCGATTCTTTTTCAGTCATTTTTATTGAGGTTTTATAATACAGAATTCCTAATTTATAATTAATATCTTGTCTTACCTATGAAAGGTTTATATTTATTCATTTTTTCATTTCACAGGGGTCAGAGGTCACCAAAAGTACATGAGCTGCTATTTAATACCTGTAATACCCGTCCCGGGGAACCGGCCGGCGTTCACCTGGAGATGCCGGGATTTCTGATTCATAATGAATGAAAAGTTTATATTCAATTGCTCTGAATAGGACTCATCAGCTTGAGGATCAGGGGTCAAAGGTCACCCAAAGTGTATGAGCCTGTAATACCCGTACACAAATCCCTCCTAGCACAACTCCCACCCCCCAATCCCCCTCCTGGGAAAAAATTCCCCCCACCAATCCCCCCTCCTAGCACTAATCCTCTTCCTTCAATCCCCCCACCTTGGACAAATTCCCCCAAATCCTTCCTCTAGCTAAAACCCCTCCAAATTACTCTTCTCAGCATAAAATCCTCCCACCTTATCCCAATCCCCCCAGGCACAACCCCCCCATTTCTCCCTCCTAGCACATCTCCCTACTAGTACCAATTCTCCCCCCCCCCACACACCAATTCCCCCTACTAACACAAATCCACCCCAAATCCCCCCTCCTAACACAAATCCCCCTTCTCCTCTCCTAACACAAATCCCCCCATCCCCCCTCCTAACACAAATCCCCCCATTTCTATCTCCTAACACAAATCCCCCCAAAATCCCACCTCCTAACACAAATCCCCCTTATTCCCCCTCCTATCACAAATCCCCCCTTCTCCTCTTCTAGCACAACCCCCCCCCAATCCCCCCTCCTAACACAAATCCCCCCATTTCTCTTTCCTAACACAAATCCCCCCAAAATCCCCCCTCCTAACACAAATCTCACCTAGGAACAAATCATTCCTCTAGGTAAAACCCCTCCAAATTACTGTTCCCAGCATAAAATCCACCCACCCTACCAAACACCCCTTCCCCCATGGCACAAATTTCCCCCCACCCACACAAACCTCCCTCCTACTCTTAGCACATATCTCCCTATTCCTTCTCCTAGCACAAATCCCCCCCCCCCATTACCCATCCCAGCACAAATAGCCCCCATCCCCCTCCTGCACAAACCACTCATCTCAGCATAAATTATTGTTACCCCCCTTCCTTTTCATTGCGTACAGTTCCCGTGGCCTACAAGCTCCACCCCAACTGCCCCCTAGATCCGTCCATGGCAGAGAGTAAGGAAACCATAGCTGCACCCCAGACAGCAGTGCACCCTAGGCGGCTGCCTAGTTCCCCTAGTGGTAGCACCAACCCTGGCTCTGGGGGGGGGGTTATTTTATACTAAATATAAAGGAAAAAGCAAAATGTTGAGAAAATAAAAACGTTTCTTAGCGTCTGTTTAACACCCCAAACTGACCCCTTTTTTGGAAAGCAGAAATGGCGATCTTATTTTTGCTACAAATTGTTTTTGTTATGGGATGAACATGCTGGTATTGAGGGGGCGTGGTAATGTTGCGCTAGAAATTGCGCAGGGAGGCAAAAGGCAGAGGGAGGAGGAGACGAAGGGGTTAATGTGCAGGCGCATACAGTGGAAGAATGGAGATCAAAGCGTCACATAGAGAGATCAGATCACTGCCCGCGATTTTGTGATCGCTGTGATTTGCACAGTGATCACAATGTGCAGAGCCTCTCGAATCGGCTCTGTGCGCTCAGTTTGGCTCGGTTTATGGGTACATTGGCCGCCCAATGATACTTTTTTTTTGCAGTGCCGTTTATAAATGATGCCGATACAGTGGTAGGTAAGTGATTACCGGAATACCCAAGAAGGACCTACCTGTGAAAGGGCTACCTGTCTGCCTGTCCTGGTTTTAGTATTATCGGAGTCCTCAACCTGCCATCCACACACAATGCCGTGTTTAACATCTCTACCCTCGGGATTTGACAAGTCACACCTTCAACCATGCACCTCAAATAATTATGACACGTCCCGGGCTGCATGTCACCGTGGGATTGGATCGTGTAAATTAGAACCCAGAGATCTCACAAACTTTAACACCTCCTGTCAAGTTCTTGAACAATTAAGCTTGTCAGATTCCATGACAACGTGGTTGTCAGGAATGGACTCAGCACTGGTGGTGGGACTCACCTGCCGTGTGGGCTGCAGTACCAGAGCTGACCAGCAGGTGCTCTTAGCAGCCAGAAGCTCACAATCAGCCAAACCTGGGGCTGATTACAGAAAGGTGTATATAAGGCATGACCGGGCCTGTGCTCTGGGCCTTGGTGTATGTTTTCCCATGAGCCTCTGTACCTGGTATCCTGTGTTCCTGCTTCGTTGCTGACCCGGCTTGATTCTGACCTCTGCTGACCGTCTCCTGTTAAACCCCTGGCTTGCCTGACCATCCTTCTGCCTGATCCCCTGTACCGCGCTGTCCATGAGTTACTGAACCCGGCTTGTGACCTTGACCATTCTCTGCCTGCTCCTTTTGGTACCTTGCTGCCTGCACGTTGCTGACTTGGCCCGTCTGACCACGCTAACTACTCTGCCATCCATCCATCCTGCACGGATCCAGCCGTACCTGCACATACCTCTGGCGGACCCCTCTACCACTAGCAGGTGTACTCAGGGGCCGCGACCTGGTTCCTGTCTGCTCCAAGTCCATCCTCACCATCAGGGGCCCTGGTGAATAAGCAGACTGGGACTTAGACTCCGCGCCCTGGGGAATCCTGTCCTGGGGACCACTAGAGGTACCACCAAACGGTCATTACAGAACCCTACGGCCAGCCTGACCTTTCCACCTCTCCAGCCCTGACTACGCCTGTGTTCCTGCTTCGTTGGAAGGTTGGTTTGTTCACTGTGCGTTTATATATATATATATATATATATATATATATATATATCTGGGTGGCTAATAATAACTGTATTATACTGTACCTGAGACCTGCGTTTCCCTGTGTCAGTCCACACCTTTCTGGTCATTCCTAGATTCCTGACAGTGGTGATTGGATTAGGGTGGTTGTGTTGCCCGTGTTATATATACTGATCAGCTATAACTTGTTGAGGAATAGACTCCACTAGACCACTGAAGATATGCTGTGGTACCGAGTCATCAGTAGCGATTCATTAAGTCTTTCCTTTGGAAGTCAAGTTATGATCCTCAAACCATTCTTGAATCATCAGACCAGGCCACCTTCTTCCATTGCTCCGTGGTCCAGTTCTGATGCTCATGTCCCTATTGTAGGTGCTTTTGGCTGTGGATACGGGTCAGGATGGTCACCCTGACCGATCTGTGGCTACACAGCCCCATACACAACAAACTGCGATGCTCTGTGTGTTCTGGAAGCTTTCTATCGGAACCAGTATGCACTTTCAGGATTATGAGCTACAGCTATTGGATCGGACTACACAAGCCAGCCTTTGCTCTCAGCCTCCATCAGTGAGCCTTGGCCACTCATGAACCTGTCTCCGGTTGGCTGGTTTTCTTTCATTGACCCACTTTTGGTTGGTCCTAACCACTGCAGACCGGGAACACCTCCTGTCAAGTTCTTGAATAATTAAGCTTGTCAGATTCCATGACAACGTGGTGATTGGATTAGGGTGGTTGAGTTGCCCGTGCGATATATACTGATCAGCTATAACTTGTTGAGGAATAGACTCCACTAGACCTCTGAAGGTATGCTGTGGTACCGAGTCATCAGTAGCTATTCATTAAATCCTTTAAGTTGGGAAGTGGGGTCTCCATGGATTAGACTTGTTTTTTCAGCACTTCCCACAGATGCTCGTTTGGATTCAGATTCAGAATTTGGAAGTCAAGTCAACACTTGTTGTTATGATCCTCAAACCATTCTTGAATCCATCAGACCAGGCCACCTTCTTCCATTGCTCTGTGGTCCAGTTCTGATGCTCATGTCCCCATTGTAGGTGCTTTTGGCTGTGGACATGGGTCAGCATGGTCACCCTGACTGATCTGTGGCTACACAGCCCCATACACAACAAACTGCGATGCTCTGTCTGTTCTGGAAGCTTTCTATCGGAACCAGTATGCACTTTTTCAGCAATATGAGCTACAGCTATTGGATCGGACTACCCAGGGCAGCCTTTGCTCTCCACCTCCATCAATGAGCCTTGGCCACTCATGAACCCGTCTCCGTTTGGCTGGTTTTCTTTCCTTGGCCCACTTTTGATCGGTCCTGACCATTGCAGACCGGGAACACCTCCTGTCAAGTTCTTGAATAATTAAGCTTGTCAGATTCCATGACAACGTGGTGATTGGATTAGGGTGGTTGAGTTGCCCGTGTGATATATACTGATCAGCCATAACCTGTTGAGGCATGGACTCCACCAGACCTCTGAAGGTATGCTGTGGCACCAAGTCATCAGTAGTGATCCATTAAGTCCTTTAAGTTGGGAAGTGGGGCCGCTATGGCTTATGACTTGTTTTTCCAGCACATCCCACAGATGCTCAATTGGATTCAGATCTGGAGAATTTGGAAGTCAAGTCAACACTTGTTATGATCCTCAGACTATTCTTGAATCCGTCAGACCAGGCCACCTTCTTCCATTGCTCTGTGGACCAATTCTGATGCTCACGTCCCCATTGTAGGCACTTTTGGCTGTGGATACAGGTTAGCATGGACACCCTGACCGGTCTGTGGCTACACAGCCCCCTACCCAACAAACTGCAATGCTCTGTGTGCTCTGGCACAGCAATTGAGCAACAGGAGCTCTTCTATTGGATCGGACTACACAGGCCAGTCTTTACTCTCCACCTCCATCAATGAGCCTTAGTCACCTATGAACCTGTTTCCGGTTGGCCGGTTTTCCTTCCTTGGCCCACTTTTGGTCGGTTCTGACCACTGCAGACCGGGAACACCTCCTGTCATTCTTTTTAAAATTCAAATTTCGATAGAAAGCTATATTCAATCTATTCTATTTTTTTATTCTATTCTGTTCCTTTATATTCTATTTTATTCGTTTATTTTATATTCTATTTTTGTTATTTTATTCCTTTCTATTCTATGATTTTCTTTTCTATTCTGTTTCATTCTAATCAAAATTAGAATTTCGAAAGATGGCTACATTCTAACACTAACACCCCTTGAAGGAAATCAGCAACATTCAGCAATATATATGAATTTGATTCGATTTTCATTTTCAAACTTAGAATTTGATTGAAATTTCAGACAAAATTTCATCTCATTATTTCAGATTCGTTCGAATTCCTTACTATTGTAATTGGGAAATTCGGATACATCCAAATAAAGAAAATTTAGTCCGAATTTCAATTCGGAATGAATCGAACCACACATGTCTAGACATTATTTATGACACAACGTCACTGTCTCATGTACACGGGGCTATTAGGTGACCAGCGTGTCTTAGGAGTGTAGAAGGAAAGCTACACCCCATGGAAGAAAAATATATTTGAAATACTACAATTTAAGCCATATTCAATATATTTCAATAAATATATATATATACAAATACACACAAGAATGCAGCCATAGAGAAGGAGAAATGATTGATTTACAGTACAGCCTCTATGGGTGTAAAAGCAATCAGTGTAAAAAAAAAAAATCTTCATCACCCCCCACAAGTAGTACAGTGTCACCATGGTGACACTGTACTGCTAGGGTGACAAATGTAAAAAAAAAATAAAAAAATAATAATATAAAAAAAGTTTAAAAATTATAATTTTGGTTATAAACTAATTTGGGTTATTTTTTTTTTACTAAAAATATAACAGAATAAATTTTGGCCAAGATTTATGATCAAATACTATTTATTTGCAAAATTTTGTAAGAAAAACACTTTTTTTTCAAAATTTTTGGACTTTTTAATTTACATAGCAAAAAAAATTAAAATCCCAGCGGTGAATAAATACCATCAAAATAAAGCTTTATCTGTCTCAAAACAATGCTAAAAAATTCATATGGGTACAGTGTTGCATGACCGCACAATTGTCATTCAAAGTGTGATAGCGCTGAAAGCTGAAAATTGGCCTGGGCAGGAATGGGGGGAAAGTGTCCGGACTGGAAGGGGGGGAAAGCGTCCGGACTGGAAGGGGGGGGAAAGTGTCCGGACTGGACGGGGGGGAAAGTGTCCGGACTGGACGGGGGGGAAAGTGTCCGGACTGGAAGGGGGGGGGAAAGTGTCCGGACTGGAAGGGGGGGGGGGAAAGTGTCCGGACTGGAAGGGGGGGGGAAAGTGTCCGGACTGGACGGGGGGGAAAGTGTCCGGACTGGAAGGGGGTGAAAGCGTCCGGACTGGAAGGGGGTGAAAGCGTCCGGACTGGAAGGGGGGGAAAGCGTCCGGACTGGAAGGGGGGGAAAGCGTCCGGACTGGAAGGGGGGGAAAGCGTCCGGACTGGAAGGGGGTGAAAGCGTCCGGACTGGAAGGGGGGGAAAGCGTCCGGACTGGAAGGGGGTGAAAGCGTCCGGACTGGAAGGGGGTGAAAGCGTCCGGACTGGAAGGGGGGGAAAGCGTCCGGACTGGAAGGGGGGGAAAGCGTCCGGACTGGAAGGGGGGGAAAGCGTCCGGACTGGAAGGGGGTGAAAGCGTCCGGACTGGAAGGGGGTGAAAGTGTCCGGACAGGAAGGGGGTGAAAGCGTCCGGACTGGAAGTGGTTAAAGTATATTTTTCTTCCATATGGGCACAAGCACAGGGAGTTGATGCAAACTCCATGCAGACGGTGTCTAAGTTGGGATTCAAACCAAGGAACCCAGGGTTGCAAGACAGACCTGCTAGCCACTAATCCCATGAGCGGCTTCGGTTGGCGTAACCAAATTCCAAGCAGGGGCGGACTGACCATTCCGGCACTCGGGCCCAGGGTCAGGAGGGGGCCCCATAAGATACCCCTGGTCCCTTTCATAGGCTCTTTCGGGTGTGGTTTGAGTGTGGGCGAGGACACAGGGACCCCATGATCCCCTATTGCCCGGTCGCCCCATGAGTTGTCAATCCACCCCTGATTCCATGTCTACTTTGAGAGAATTCCCCATATAAGTAATGCGGCCCTTCTGCAGTGCTGGTTCCCCGTTTGGCACTCTGTTCTATTGACTGTCTTTCTAGATCGAGGTCTCGTTTACAGCGGGAAATGTTAGAAGTAAACTGGGTTAGTAGTTGACGCTTTTGGTCATTCCTTGTAAATAATAGAAGAGGTAGGATAAAGAATCTCTGAAACCAGGACGGAGCAACGACACCGCCTATTCCTGGAGGTTCAGAAACCTAAACTGCCCAGACAATGGAAGTAATGGAGGAAAGGAGAGTCGCTGGTGTGACAGTGCGATCATCGTTACCCCATATGGTAGAGCCTTTAATAGACAGTCACAGATCTGTTTCACAACACAGAAGCCCAATGTGCAGGACTCCACCGTACATGACAGATGGGTGGAAGGATGCCAAGGAGGCCGAGGGCGTATATGCTCAGGCATATATAATGACCAAAATTAAAGCCGGACTCCGGGCAAACAGCTAAGTGCAGCAATCGAATACATATGTGGGAGTTGTTTTACCTGTCAAAGGTTCGTTCAGTACATAGGCAGGCTCTGCTTCCTGCTTAGGAGTGCTACACCATGATTGTGCGGTTGACATCTATATCAACCATGGTTGAGAAGGAATAGAGAAAACGATTGAACCTCTAACAGGAACACACCTCCAGCCACTTATACTTACCTCCACTGCAATTCCCTGCTGGTCTGCGGAGCCGGGAGCCCAAACCCTGTGTTATGAAAGATGCACCTGGTGGGTAATGCTAGCTACCCCAAGGCGTGGGGTCTCACTGATAGGTTGGTCTTCACCAAGGAGTGATGGGTCGGTGAACCTAGGGGCCAAGGGCTATTTTGCTGCTTGTTGCCACTGGGTAGCAGCCTTCGGGTTGCCCTTTCAAAGGGTCCTAGCTGCAGAGTCTCTACGTTAAGGAGACAGGATGGGATGAGGCAGCAGGCCAGTGACCAGACAGAGGTCGAGGAAGGTGGCAGACAAGAGTCTAGTGGGGGTCCAAGTAGGGGTTGAGGAAGGCGGCAGGCAAGAGAGAAGTTAGGGTCCAAACAGATGTTCAGGAAGGTGACAGGCAAGAGTCTAGTGGGGGTCCAAGTAGGGGTTGACGAAGGTGGCAAGCAAGAGAGAAGTTAGGGTCCAAAAAGGCATTCAGGCACGTGGCAGGAAAGAGTCTAGTGGGGGTCCAAGTAAGGGTTAAGGAAGGCGGCAGGAAAGAGAGAAGTTAGGTTTCAAACAGATGTTCAGGAAGGTGGCAGGAAAGAGTCTAGTGAGGGGTCCAAGTAGGGGTTGAAGAAGGCAGCAGGCAAGAGAGCAGTTAGGGTCCAAACAGACTTTCAGGAAAGTGGCAGGCAAGAGTATAGTTTGGGTCCCAGCAGAGTTCGAGACAAGAGGCAGGCAAGAGAGTAGTCTGGGTCCAAGCAAAGGTTGAAGCAGGTGGTAGGCAAGAGAGTGTCCAGGCAGAGGCTGAAGCAGGTGGCAGGCAAGAATGTAGTACTTTGCTGCTTGCTGCCACTGGGTTGCAGCCTTCACGCAGCGGTGCAGAGTGGCTAAGTTGAGCAGACAGGATAGGATGAGGCAGCAGGTCAGTGTTCAGGCAGAGGTTGAGGCAGGCAAAAGAGCAGTCAGGGTCCAAATGGAGGTTGAGGCAGTCAGCAGGCAAGAGTAAAGTTGGGATCCAAACCGGTGACAGGTAAGAGAGCAAAGCAGGTGGCCAGCATAGTCAGAGTCCAAGCAGAGGTTGAGGCGAGCAACAGGCAAGACAGTAGTCTGTGTCCAAGCAGAGGTTGAGGAAGATGGTAGGCAAGAGAGGAATCAGGGTCCAAGCAAAGGCTGAGGTAGGCGGTAGGCGAGAGAGTAATCAGAGTCCAAGAAGAGGTTTAGATGGAAAGACAGGAAAGAGAGTAATCAGTGTCCTAGCAGACATCGAGGCAGACGGCAGGCAAGAGAGTATTCAGGGTCCAAGCAGAGGTCAAAGCAGGCTGCAGACATGAGAGTAGTCAGTGTCCAGGCAGACGTCGAGGCAGGTGGCAGACAGAAAAATAGTTGGGGTCCAAACAGAGGTTGAGGCAGGCGGCAGACAGGAGAGTAGTCATGGCTCAAGCATTGGTTGAGGAAGGATGTAGGCAAGAGAGAAGCTGGTGTGCAGGCTGAGGTCCAGGCAAGTGGCATACAGAAGAATAATTGGGGTCCAATCAGAGGTCGAGGAAGGTGGCAGACAGAAGAATAGTTGGGGTCTTATCAGAGGTCGAGGCAGGTGGCAGACAGGAGAGTAGTCATGGTTCAAGCATTCGTTGAGGAAGGTGGTAGGCAGGACAGTAGCTGGTCTCCAGGCTGAGGTTGAGGCAGGCGGCAGACAGAAGAATAATTTGGGTCCAATCAAAGGTTGAAGCAGGCGGCAGACAGGAGAGTAGTCATGGTTCAAGCATTGGTTGAGGAAGGTGGTAGGCGGGACAGTAGCTGGTCTCCAGGCTGAGGTTGAGGCAGGTGGTATACAGAAGAATAATTGGGGTCCAATCAAAGGTTAAGGCAGGCGGCAGATAGGAGAGTAGTCATGGTTCAAGCATTGGTTGAGGAAGGTGGTAGGCGGGACAGTAGCTGGTCTCCAGGTTGAGGCAGGCGGCAGACAGAAGAATAATTTGGGTCCAATCAAAGGTTGAAGCAGGCAGCAGACAGGAGAGTAGTCATGGTTCAAGCATTGGTTGAGGAAGATGGTAGGCAAGAGAGTAGCCGGGGTCCAGGCTGAGGTTGAGTCGGGCAACAGGCAAGGTGAGTAAAAGGAACAGAGTCGGCAACAGTAGATGGAGACCAGAGCAGAGTCAAAGTCATGCAATCCAGGTCAGCAACAGGTAATCAGAGAAGGAGAAATCTCACACACAGGATACCTGGGAAGACAACACAGCAACGGCCACCAGAAAATTTGGTGTTTTAAGACCCTTCAAGCCAATGAACACCCCCAGCATCGGGGATGCAGGTTTGCATGCTCACCCCTACATGCACGTCATACCCAAAAGACGACACACTGCAGACAGGACGAGCCACGCCACTGGAGAGACAGAGTAATAGCTCTGAGCTACTGGGAGCTCCCTCTAGTGGTTAATTTCTATGTAACAATGTGTAAACGCAAGGTTTTATAAACATGAAAGTCATTTCCAATTTTCTCTACAAAAAAATAGCTCCAACTAGTAATAGTTCGCAGAAAACACGCTTTACTTTCCTTTACAGCCCATTCACACTGATGCGACATGTCGTGCGACTTTGGGGTCCAAAAGTCACACGATGAGTCGCACCCCATGTTTCCCAACGAGTACCATTCATATATGTGCAGCGATTTGAAGGTAGTTCCCAGGGGTGGACTGACAACTCATGGGGCCCCTGGGCAATAGTGGATCATGGGGCCCCTGTCTCCTTGCCCAAACTCAAAAAAGCCTATGAAAAAGGTACCAGGGGCATCTCATGGGGCCCCCTACTGACCCCGGGCCCTGGGGCAGTGCCTGAGTTTCCAAATGGTCAGTCCGCCCCTGGTAGTTCCTGCACTGCTTTTCATGCGACTGGAGGGCCATAGACTTCAATGCGACATGAAAGTTGCACCTGAATGATATACATGCGACTTGTGTGCGCCGTTGTGCAACACAAACAATCATCCTCGGTCAAAGCCAAAGCCGCGCTCATCCAACGTCGCGTCGAGTCGCAATGAAAATCGCGCGATTTTGAAGTCAAGTTTATACCGATCTATACATCAGATATAATCAGGGGCGGACTGACCATTAGGAAACTTGGGCCCGGGGTCAGTAAGGGGCCCCATGAGAAGCCCCTGGTACCTTTTTCATAGGCTTTTTTGAGTTTGGGCAAGGACACAGGGGCCCAGGGGTGGACTGACAACTCATGGGGCCCCCAGGCAATAGGGGATCATGGGGCCCGTGTGTCCTTGCCCAAACTCAAAAAAGCCTATGAAAAAGGTAGCAGGGGCATCTCATGGGGCCCCCTACTGACCCCGGGCCCTCGGGCAGTGCCCGAGTTTCCAAATGGTTAGTCCACCCCTGCAGGGGCTCCATGATCCCCTATTGCCCGGGGGCCCCATGAGTTGTCAGTTTGCCCCTGGATATAAATGCAAGACACCGGAGGAGGGACAGGGGGGCGCCATGCGCTATATAATACCGCACCGGATCCTTCTCACCCTCCCCCTCCTCGCTGTTCTTCTGTAATGGTGACAATTCATAATTAAAAATAAAAAAAGTGAGATCACTGACAAGCCTAATAATAACCTAAAATATATATAAAAAATAAATATAACTGTTAATGCAATTTTACGCTCGGCTGATAACTTGCTAACTTGGCTTTACACATCCGCAATGTTGCTGCGACTTTGCCTGCAGCCCAGGCAGCGGGGACGGGCAAAAGTCACGCGTTGAGATGGTGCGCCACGATCCGCGGGGTAATTAGAGGCGTCAGGGGGGTGCAAAATCTGGCTCAGCTCTGCATAGAAACCAATCAGCTTCCAGGTTTTAGGCTCCTCCGTTCACGGTTTGCTTTTTTGGCCGTTTTTTTTTGCAGTTCGTTCTGCGTTTTTCTACGCGCGTTTTGACGTGTTTTGTATGTTGTTCAACTTTTTTTTATTTCTTAGATTTTTTTTTTGCTGGGCAGAATAAAAATGCAAAAACGCGGCAAAAACGCATTACCGTGCATTTCAGCAGATTCTCCGTTGAACGCTATTGTAGCAAATATGCTGCTGTTTTGCTTTTTAACCTCTTCATTCCGGCTGCACGAAAATGTGCAGCCTCCCGGTGTCTGGGCCTAGATGCCGAGGGGCTGCACATTTGCGCTCTATTAAAAAAGAACATATGTGCCGAGAGCGCGCGCCCTGTACGCTCCCAACACACATGTCTGGTACTCACGGAAAGGTCCCGAACTCCTCTTTTGATCAGGACCTTTCCAGCATGCCACGGCGGTCACATGACCTCTAAACTCCGTCCCGCCCGTCCCACCTCCCGGCTTCTGAAACTCTTAAAGGGCCAATCTCCGATCTGAGGAGAGCGGATATAGTGAATGCGGGGTCCGGGGAGAGCAGATATAGTGAATGCGGGGTCCGGGGAGAGCGGATATAATGAATGCGGGGTCCGGGGAGAGCGGATATAGTGAATGCGGGGTCCGGGGAGAGCAGATATAGTGAATGCGGGGTCCGGGGAGAGCGGATATAGTGAATGCGGGGTCCGGGGAGACCAGATATAGTGAATGCGGGGTCCGGGGAGAGCGGATATAGTGAATGCGGGGTCCGGGGAGAGCGGATATAGTGAATGCGGGGTCCGGGGAGAGCGGATATAGTGAATGCGGGGTCCGGGAGAGCGGATATAGTGAATGCGGGGTCCGGGAGAGCGGATATAGTGAATGCGGGGTCCGGGGAGAGCGGATATAGTGAATGCGGGGTCCTGGGAGAGCGGATATAGTGAATGCGGGGTCCGGGGAGAGCAGATATAGTGAATGTGGGGTCCGGGGAGAGCGGATATAGTGAATGCGGGGTCCGGGGAGAGCAGATCTAGTGAATGCGGGGTCCGGGGAGAGCGGATATAGTAAATGCAGGGTCCGGGGAGAGCGGATATAGTAAATGCGGGGTCCGGGGAGAGCGGATATAGTGAACGCGGGGTCCGGGGAGAGCGGATATAGTGAACGCGGGGTTCGGGGAGAGCGGATATAGTGAACGCGGGGTCCGGGGAGAGCGGATATAGTGAACGCGGGGTCCGGGGAGAGTGGATATAGTGAACGCGGGGTCCGGGGAGAGCGGATATAGTGAACGCGGGGTCCGGGAGAGCGGATATAGTGAACGCGGGGTCCGGGGAGAGCGGATATAGTGAATGTAGGGTTTAGGGAGAGCGGATCTAGTGAATGCGGGGTCCGGGGAGAGCGGATATAGTGAATGCGGGGTCCGGGAGAGCGGATATAGTGAATGCGGGGTCCGGGAGAGCGGATATAGTGAATGCGGGGTCCGGGGAGAGCGGATATAGTGAATGCGGGGTCCTGGGAGAGCGGATATAGTGAATGCGGGGTCCGGGGAGAGCAGATATAGTGAATGTGGGGTCCGGGGAGAGCGGATATAGTGAATGCGGGGTCCGGGGAGAGCAGATCTAGTGAATGCGGGGTCCGGGGAGAGCGGATATAGTAAATGCAGGGTCCGGGGAGAGCGGATATAGTAAATGCGGGGTCCGGGGAGAGCGGATATAGTGAACGCGGGGTCCGGGGAGAGCGGATATAGTGAACGCGGGGTTCGGGGAGAGCGGATATAGTGAACGCGGGGTCCGGGGAGAGCGGATATAGTGAACGCGGGGTCCGGGGAGAGTGGATATAGTGAACGCGGGGTCCGGGGAGAGCGGATATAGTGAACGCGGGGTCCGGGAGAGCGGATATAGTGAACGCGGGGTCCGGGGAGAGCGGATATAGTGAATGTAGGGTTTAGGGAGAGCGGATCTAGTGAATGCGGGGTCCGGGGAGAGCGGATCTAGTGAATGCGGGGTCCGGGGAGAGCGGATATAGTAAATGCAGGGTCCGGGGAGAGCGGTTATAGTAGATGCGGGGTCCGGGGAGAGCGGATATAGTGAACGCGGGGTCCGGGGAGAGCGGATATAGTGAACGCGGGGTCCGGGGAGAGCGGATATAGTGAACGCGGGGTCCGGGGAGAGCGGATATAGTGAACGCGGGGTCCGGGAGAGCGGATATAGTGAACACGGGGTCCGGGAGAGCGGATATAGTGAACGCGGGGTCCGGGGAGAGCGGATATAGTGAACGCGGGGTCCGGGGAGAGCGGATATAGTGAATGCTGGGTCCGGGGAGAGCGGACATAGTGAATGCGGGGTCCGGGGAGAGCGGATATAGTGAACGCGGGGACCGGGGAGAGCGGATATAGTGAACGCGGGGTCCGGGAGAGCGGATATAGTGAACGCGGGGTCCGGGGAGAGCGGATATAGTGAACGCGGGGTCCGGGGAGAGCGGATATAGTGAATGCTGGGTCCGGGGAGAGCGGACATAGTGAATGCGGGGTCCGGGGAGAGCGGATATAGTGAACGCGGGGACCGGGGAGAGCGGATATAGTGAACGCGGGGTCCGGAGAGAGCGGATATAGTGAACGCGGGGTCCGGGAGAGCGGATATAGTGAACGCGGGGTCTGGGGAGAGCAGATATAGTGAATGCGGGGTCCGGGGAGAGCGGATATAGTGAACGCGGGGTCCGGGAGAGCGGATATAGTGAATGCGGGGTCCGGGGAGAGCAGATATAGTGAATGCGGGGTCCGGGGAGAGCGGATATAGTGAATGCGGGGTCCGGGGAGAGCAGATATAGTGAATGCGGGGTCCGGGGAGAGCGGATATAGTGAACGCGGGGTCCGGGGAGAGCGGATATAGTGAATGCGGGGTCTGGGGAGAGCGGATATAGTGAACGCGGGGTCCGGGGAGAGCGGATATAGTGAACGCGGGCTCCGGGGAGAGCGGATATAGTGAACGCGGGGTCCGGGTAGAGCGGATATAGTGAACGCGGGGTCCGGGGAGAGCGGATATAGTGAACGCGGGGTCCGGGGAGAGCGGATATAGTGAACGCGGGGTCCGGGGAGAGCGGATATAGTGAATGCGGGGTCCGGGGAGAGCGGATATAGTGAATGCGGGGTCCGGGGAGAGTATTGGGGGGACTCTGATGTGATAGGAGGACTTTGAGGTGAAGGGGAGCCTCTGATGTAATGGGGCCCCTGAAGTACTAGGGTACCTCTGATGTTATGGGGGGACTTTAATTAAATAGGGGGACTCTAATGTGATGAGGGCCTCTGATGGGATGTGGGGACTTGTATGTAATGGGGAGGTATCTGACGTGATGGGGGGACTTTGATTTGAAAGGGTTACTCTGATGTAATTAGGGTCCCTTTGATGTGATGGAGAACCTCTGATATTTTGGGAGGGCTGTGATGTGAAGAGGGGACTTTGATGAAATAGGGGAACTCTGATGTGATGGGGGACTCTAACATGAAATAGGGACTCTGGCATGAAGGGGGGCCTCTGAGGTGAAGTTAATGTCTGCATCATCGCAGGTTCAGATTGCCCGGGAAGGGGGGGGGTGATTTTACAAACTTTTAAAAGGTGTTGTGACTGGAAATGGTCGGGAATCTCTGATCTAGAGATCTAGCGAGGGTCCCGCCAACCACACGTTTCTATAGCAACCCTCCCGCCGCACAATCTTCACACTCCATACAAAGTGATAATGAGGTGACGCGGCGGCTTTGCTTTCTCAGCTTTTCCCCGATGACGTGTGACCAGGACGGGCCGCTCAAGGTGAGGGTTATATATAGAGCCAATGATGGAATCCTTCACCGGCCTGAATCCTCCAACATCCGCTCAGCACCATCAACCCTGTGACCCCACTGGGGAGATTTCCCCTCACTTCCTGTCCCTATGACCCCCACCTCCCCCCATCAGTAAAAATAGGAATGTGGTTGTCACCAGGACAGAAAGACGGCAATTAACAAATATTTCCTCAGCATTCACAATGTCCTATTTCTGGACACAAATTAGCCATTGCACGCAATGCAACGCCATGCAAGTGCAAACTAGCCCCCGAGAGATTTAAGAGGCCCATCCACCCAAAATCTACATTTTAGAATTGAGCAGACTTTACACAGTTTGTGTCAAAGCATCGGCTTTCAGTTTTAAACGTTTGGCACTCTTTGGTTCATAGAAAAAAAAAAGATTATGAGGTGTACTCATAAAAAAATGAAATCAGGATAATACCACATTATGGTCACTAGATGGCGCTAATGATTATAGTAGATTCATTTTAACTGATTATAACATTATTTTATAGATATATAAATTTATACGAAATATATAACATTTTATAAATTATACAATTATTTTTATAAATTATAAAATTAAATTTATTATAGTACAGTTATTGCTTATAGTAAATTTATTATTATTAAATATTATTATTATTATTATTTATTGCCTATAGTACATTTTGTATTTATCAATTATTATTATTATTCATTGCCTAAAGTAAATGTATGTATTATTATTAATATTATTATAATTAACAAATTTATTATTTATTGCCTATCAATGTATTATTATTATTATCATTCAAATGTATTATTATTTATTGCCAATAATGAATGTATGTGTCATTTTTTATGATGATGATTATTGTAAAAATTATTATTATTTATTGCCTGTAGTACATTTTTTAAATGTATTAAATTATATTATTCATTGCCGAAAGTAAATGTGTTTATTATTATTATGTATTTATTATTAATATGTACAAATTATTATTATCTATTATTAATTACCTATAGGTAATGTATTTATTGCTTATAGTAAATGTATTTATTATCATTTACTATTCATTGCCTATAGTCAATGTATTTTTGTTATTATTATTATTTGCTTATAGTAAATGTATTTATGTATTATTATTATTATTATTAATAATAAAAAATGACTAATAAAAATAATAATAATAATAACAATAATAATGAATTAATTTATTATTTATTGCCTATAGTAAATGTATTTATTATTATTTATTGCTTATAGTAAATGTATTTATTATCATTTACTATTCATTGCCTATAGTCAATGTATTTTTGTTATTATTATTATTATTATTTGCTTATAGTAAATGTATTTATGTATTATTATTATTATTATTATTAATAATAATAAATAAATATAATTAATAAAAAATTACTAATAAAAATAATAAAAATAACAATAATATTGAATTCATTTATTATTTATTGCCTATAGTACATTTATTTATTAATTATTATTCATTGCCTAAAGCAAATGTATTCATTATTATTTATTGCTTAGAGTAAATGTATTTATTATCATTTAATATTCATTGCCTATAGTCAATGTATTTTGTATTATTATTATTTTGCTTATAGTAAATGTATTTCTGTATTATTATTATTAATAATACTAATAATAATATAAATAATAAATATTAATAACAATAATAGTTAATTTATTATTTATTGCCTATAGTACATTTATTTATTAATTATTATTATTCATTGCCTAAAGCAAATGTATTTATTATTATTATTATTATTATCATTATTATTTATTGCTTATAGTAAATGTATTTATTATTATTTATTATTCATTGCCTATAGTCAATGTATTATTATCATTATTATTATTATTTTTTGCTTATAGTAAATGTATTATTAATAATTATTATAAAAAAATTTATAATAAGAATAATAATTGTATTATTTATTGCCTATAGTACATTTATTAATTAATTATTATTATTCATTGTCTAAAGCAAATGTATTTATTATTATTATTATTATTATTATTACGATCATTATTATTTATTGCTTATATTAAATGTATTTATTATCATTTATTATTCATTGCTTATAGTCAATATATTTTGTATTATTATTATTATTTATTGCCTACAGTAAACCTATTTATAGTTCATTTTTTGTCTAACTATTCCCTCAGCTCCATCTAGTTTCCATAATGCCGTATTTTCCTTTTTCCCTCTAATCGGTATAAACCTCTAACATTCGACCTGCAATCAAAAATATAAAAAATCCGATTGCACAGAGCGAACGTATAAGCAGTTTCACAGGAATATTTTTCGAGTATATAGTTAGTCTGGCTGAAAAAAGACAAAATTCCATCCAGTTCAACCCTCAAAAAAAAAAAAAGTTATAATCCTACAGCCACAGTTGATCCAGAGGAAGGCAAAAAACCCAGCAAAGCACGATCCAATTTGCTCCTGCAGGGAAAAAATTCCTTCCTGATCCCCCGAGAGGCAATCGGATATTCCCTGGATCAACTTTCCCTATAAATGTTCTATCCAGTTATATTCTGTGTATCCAAGAAAGAAGAAAGATTCCAGCCTATCAGAAGAGCTCAGTGGCTGTTTAACGGCGACTAATGTTCTGCTTTATCTGTGACAGAAGGCGGCGGTGGGGCGGCGGGGCGCTCACCGCGGGTTCCTGTGTTCACAGATGGAGTTACAATTACAGGACGCAACAAAAGCAATTTGAATATTTTATGAAGCGCGGAGGCTGGGAATTCGCGGAGAATCTCGGTGTGCAGGAAATACAAGCTGTTCAGGATTAAATACCGATCGTCTCTGAGCCGGGAACAATGGGCCGCGCAGTCACAGTACTGACTTATCACCTGCAGGATTCCTCTGGTGTCGCATTTATCCTTTACATCGAATATTCTATCAGGACGCCACTCTGCAATAATGCCTCCTCCTAATCGGGTCACTATGGGCCCTCATTTGGAAACTCGGGCACTGCCTGAGGGCCTGGGGTTAGTAGGGGGCCTCATGAGTTGTCAGTCTGCCCCTGGCCCTCATTCTCCCCTTTGGGTCCCGACTCATCTCTGACCCCCCCCCCCCCCATTAATTCTTAAATGTGATGGGCGACCTCGCTGATCGGGATGGGCTTCGGGTCGAACATAACAAATATAATGACAGTAACAAATATCTTCTCTCCATGTAGCAGGCAATTTAAATTGACACAAACGTGAGAAAAAACCCACATGGAAGAAAAAATATATTTGAAATATATTTTTAAAATATTCTTCCCAAATATATTGACGTGTATTTGAAATGCTACAATTTTGGCCATATTCAATATATTTCAATAAAAAAAAAAAATAACTAAATAAATAAAAAATAATTAAAAAAATAAAATAAAAATAATAATAAATATATATATACAGTTGTGTTCAAAATAATAGCAGTCAGACATCACTAACCGGATCAATCGCTGTTTTTGGTGGAAATGATATTTCTACATGGCAAATAATTTCCTAGCAGGTGTAGTAGAGTCATAGAAATCCAACAGACCCGACAATCATGACATGCATGCTGCTGATTCTGTGTCATTGAATCACTCATTGAAAGGGGCGTGTTCAAAATAATAGCCGTGTGGAGTTCTATTAGTGACGTCATTCATTCTTTGATAAACAGGTGGCAATTATTGCCCTTATTTAAGGAAGGAAGGCAGCAAATGTTGGACATGCTGGTTACAGTGCATTTCTCTCTGAAATCCTGAGGAAAATGGGTCGTTCCAGACATTGTTCAGAAGAACAGCGTACCTTGATTAAAAAGTTGATTGGAGGGGAAAACATATAAAGAAGTGCAGAAAATGATCGGCTGCTCAGCTAAAATGATGGCAAATGCTTTAAAATGGCAACCAAAACCTGAAAGACGCGGAAGAAAGCGAAAAACTACCATTGGAATGGATAGAAGAATAGCCAAAATGGGGCAGACTCAGCCAACAATCAGCTCCAGGAAGATGAAAGAAGGTGTGACGTTCCCTGTGAGGACTCAGCCAACAATCAGCTCCAGGAAGATGAAAGAAGGTGTGACGTTCCCTGTGAGGACTGTTACAATTAGAAGACGCCGATGTGAAGCCAAGCTATCTGCAAGAAGTCCCCGCAAAGTGCCACTGTTGGGAAAAAGACGTGTGCTGAAGAGGTTACAATCTGCCAAAGAGCACATTGACCGGCCTAAAGAGAAATGGCGCAACATTTTGTGGACTGATGGAAGTAAGATTGTTCTTTTTGGGTCTAGTGGGCGGAGACAGTTTGTCAGACGACCCCCAAACACTGAATTCAAGCCACAGTACACTGTGAAGACCGTGAAGCATGGTGGTGCAAGCATCATGATATGGGGATGTTTCTCATACTACGGTGTTGGGCCTATTTATCGCATACCAGGGATCATGGATCAGTTTGAATCCATCAGAATACTTGAAGAGGTCATGCTGCCTTATGCTGAAGAGGAAATGCCCTTGAAATGGGGGTTCCAACGAGACAACGACCCCAAACACACCAGTAAACGTGCCACATCTTGGTTCCAGACCAACAAGATGGACGTTATGGAGTGGCCAGCCCAATCCCCGGATCTTCATCCAATAGAAAACTTGTGGGGTGACATCAAAAATGCCGTTTCTGAGGCAAAACCAAGAAATGGAGAAGAACTGTGGAATGTGGTCCAATCATCCTGGGCTGGAATACCTGATCACAGGGGCCAGAAGTTGGGGGACTCCATGCAACACAGATGTACAGCAGTTCTCAGAAACAGTGCGACTACAACCAAATATTCATGAAGTCATTCAAAGGAAAGCAAAATCTTCAAACATTTCTCAGTTTATATAGTGAATGTTTGAGTTTGTAAAGAAGAATACAAACACTGCGATTATTTTGAACCGTCTAATATTCACTTTTCTTCCATTTTTTTAGAGGAACAACACAAATTTGATGTATTTTTCTTCCTGTTGTGATTTGGAATAGAATGTGTCGTGTTCCCAATGCATTTGTGTGGATGGAAATAAAAAGCTATTAGAAGGATTTTCAGCTTTATTCACTTTTTTCAACACACGGCTATTATTGTGAACACAACTGTATATATACACACATATAGTATATATATCGCATGTATAATTTTTTTTTTTCTAAAAATATTGGAAATATATTTCTCTTCCATATGGGAATGCAGGGAGCATCCAGGATGATACTACTCCATGCATCGTATTCCTGACACTCTGACACCCTGACACCCTGAAACCCTGACACCCTGACACTCTGATACTCTGACACCCTGACACTCTGACACCCTGACACTCTGACACCCTGACACTGTGACACCCTGACACCCTGACACTCTGACACCCTGACACCCTGAAACCCTGACACCCTGACACTCTGACACCCTGACACTGTGACACCCTGACACTCTGACACTCTGACACCCTGACACCCTGACACTCTGACACCCTGACACTCACTAAGGCTGCATTCTCATTTGAGCATTTTATAGCTTGAAGCTCGAATCTCAAAAAAAACTCAAACGTAAAAAATCAATTGTTCTCTGTGGTGCCTGTTCACACCTGATCACATGAAGAGGCACCACAGAGAACAATTGATTTTTTTTTAAGTTTGAGCGTTTTTGGAACTTCGAGGTTCAAGCTACGAAACGTTCAAGTGTGAATGCAGCCTGCATGATGTGCTTTTCTATGGCCAGAGCAACACATGGTCACACCTGCCAGATACAGACTTATGTCCTGACTCTTGCACCCAGGGGGGGCGCTCGGCGGAAGTCATAAAATGCTGAACAAGCATTACCGCATGCACAGTTATGTGTTTTTTTTTTTTGCATGTTCATGCAAAGTAAGGCAGCTCATTCATTTTGAATGGGCTGCCGAAGCACAATGGACCTTTTAACGCACCTGCACATTTTTTAATTTTTTTATTTTTTTTTGCAGCGCACCACAACGCACAGATGGTTTATTTCTGCTCTGTTGTGCCAAAATGCAACTCCTTGGTAGTGTGCTGGGAATGTGCGCTGGGGTGTCCAAAGCTGGTTTTATGTCCTTATATACATACAGACCTAGCTTTAAAGAAAAGAAAAATATATTTTAAATATATTTAAAAAATATTCTTCCCAAATATATTGACATATATTTGAAATATTACAATTTTGGCCGTATTCAATATATTAAAAAATTTATAAATATATGTTAAAAAAAAAATCTGAATAATATAAAAAATATATATTTGTAAAAAAATATTTTTCATATATTTTGTAATATATAAAAAAATTAATTTCAACAAAGTCTCTCTCTCTCTCTCTCTATATATGTCAAATATATTATATGTCAATATATTTGGGTAGAAAAAAAATATATATATATATATATACACACACACACACACACACACACACACAAATATATATATATATATATATATATATATATATATATATACTGCATGTTGAAATGCATTTTTATTTCAAAGTATATGAAAAATATTTTAAAAAATACATTCCAAATATACTGTATGTCTTTAAAAACAAAAAATCTACATTTTTGGAATTCATTTGCAAATATATGTAAAAATATAAGTTAAAATGACTTTTTATATGTTAAAATAAATCTGAAGAATATATTTAAAAAATATATATTTTTAAAAATATTTTTCATATATTTTGTAATAAAAATGCATTTCAATGTGCATAATATATATAAATATATAAATATATATATATATATATATATATATATATGTATATATACACACACTGTATGTTAAAATGCTTTTTTTTTTATATATTACAGAATATATAACAAATATTTTTAAAAATACATTTTCAAATATACTGTATGTTTTTAAAAATACATTTAATCTACATTTTTAAAATGCATTTACAAATATATGTAAAATACATGTTAAAATTACTTTTTGTATGTTAAAAAAAAAAAATCTGAAGAATATTTTAAAAAAATATATATTTAAAAAAAAATATTTTTCATATATTTTGTAATATATAAAAAATGCATTTCAACATACAGTATCTCTCTCTCTCTCTATATATATATATAAATACAGGGATGTGTTTACCACAAGGCAAACAAGGCATTTGCCTAGGGCGACATTTTTCAGGGGGGCAGCACCCCCCAGGAAGAAGGGACACGTGCGGCATGGGGAGCAGGTGGGATCCAAAAGAAGCTGCGGGCTGCTTATTGGTATATGCAGAACTCAACTCTCGTTTCCGGGGATGTCTGTAGCTGTGAAGGTGAGTATCTTTCTCTCTGTTGCTGGGGGAGGGGGTGGGTGGGTGTTAGTTGAAGACTCTCTCTTGGGTGGGGGGGGACAGGGGTGTTGTTGGTCACTGTCGGACTCTCTATATGGGGGTGGGTCTGCTCTCTCCACCGGGGAGGGGGGCTCTAATTTTTGTGTTGCCTAGGGCAGCACAAAACCCAAGGTCCTAACAAAACCTAGTGACACCCTAAAACTCACAATTGCCACCATGTTTTCCTGGTGTCACCAAAAAGAGGATCTTTGGCTAGTAAAAACCCAGAAGGAGAGGGTGAGTCCTGCAAAGAACAGAGGAGCACACGCTGGGTTTCGGTGCTTGCCTTGAGATCGACTTTAAATATCATATACCTGGACCATTCGTAAGGACCAATCGGCAACCATCTTTCCCCGCCCTAACGGTTAAACAATGTTTAAGCCCAGCTGTCTTCTTCTGTTTTCGAAGTCCCTTAATGTATGGGTTTACGCGTCTTAAAAGCCCGGCTGTATGAACCATCGTATGAATTATTGAGGGAGCCGCTCTGGTTGTGTGTTAAATGTTGCACTGCACAGCTGTTAATGAGCATAATGGGCGATGGCATCATTCACTTTCAGGAATGAGAACCTGCTTCTGGGAGTGGCCGAGGGACCACGAGGCTCAACTTGGCCAGCTGACTCATGAAAATATCATAATACAGTCTAACGTTTCGCCATTACTTCAACTCCAGACGACACCTGCCCCTTCTAAAGTTTCATCATTTCTTTGGATGACCCTTCGAGAGGGGAGGGGGGACTTATTCGAGACAGAGGAGGTCCAAAGAGCCTTTTGTTTTTGTTCGAGTTATTTCAGTATATAGTTTTCTTACTTTGAAAACAGCAAAAGAACGTGAAAAACGTAGATCGGTCACTCCCAACGAAGGGTCTGTGGAAGCCTAGGGTTCCTCCAGATGTTGCCAGGGGTTTCCTCAGCTGTGGATAACTGATCTTCCATCTGATGGTGCCTTCATAATTCCAGGTCCATCCCTACATGACGGAGCTAGTAGCATGATATCAATGATCTTCTTAGCTGACTGTGAGGGTTGCATATTAACTACCATTCTTCCCACTGACCACCAATGTAAGGGACATTCTTCCCACTGACCACCAATGTAAGGGACATTCTTCCCACTGACCCCCAATGTAAGGGACATTCTTCCCACTGACCCCCACTGTAAGGGACATTCTTCCCACTGACCCCCAATGTAAGGGACATTCTTCCCACTGACCACCAATGTAAGGGACATTCTTCCCACTGACCCCAAATGTAAGGGACATTCTTCCCACTGACCCCCAATGTAAGGGACATTCTTCCCACTGACCACCAATGTAAAGAGCATTCTTCCCACTGACCCCCAATGTAAAGAGCATTCTTCCAACTGATCACCAATGTAAGGGACATTCTTCCCACTGATCCCCAATGTAAGGGACATTCTTCCCACTGACCACCAATGTAAGGGACATTCTTCCCACTGACCCCCAATGTAAGGGACATTCTTCCCACTGACCCCCAATGTAAGGGACATTCTTCCCACTGACCACCAATGTAAGGGACATTCTTCCCACTGACCACCAATGTAAGGGACATTCTTCCCACTGATCACCAATGTAAGGAACATTCTTCCCACTGATCACCAATGTAAGGGACATTCTTCCCACTGATCACCAATGTAAGGAACATTCTCCCCACTGATCACCAATGTAAGGGACATTCTTCCCACTGATCACCAATGTAAGGAACATTCTCCCCACTGACCCCCAATGTAAGGGACATTCTTCCCACTGACCACCAATGTAAGGGGCATTCTTCCCACTGACCCCCAATGTAAAGAGCATTCTTCCAACTGATCACCAATGTAAGGGACATTCTTCCCACTGATCCCCAATGTAAGGGACATTCTTCCCACTGACCACCAATGTAAGGGACATTCTTCCCACTGACCCCCAATGTAAGGGACATTCTTCCCACTGACCCCCAATGTAAGGGACATTCTTCCCACTGACCACCAATGTAAGGGACATTCTTCCCACTGACCACCAATGTAAGGGACATTCTTCCCACTGATCACCAATGTAAGGAACATTCTTCCCACTGATCACCAATGTAAGGGACATTCTTCCCACTGATCACCAATGTAAGGAACATTCTCCCCACTGATCACCAATGTAAGGGACATTCTTCCCACTGATCACCAATGTAAGGAACATTCTCCCCACTGACCCCCAATGTAAGGGACATTCTTCCCACTGACCACCAATGTAAGGGGCATTCTTCCCACTGACCCCCAATGTAAGGAACATTCTTCCCACTGATCACCAATGTAAGGGACATTCTTCCCACTGACCCCCAATGTAAGGGACATTCTTCCCACTGACCACCAATGTAAGGGACATTCTTCCCACTGACCCCCAATGTAAGGGACATTCTTCCCACTGATCACCAATGTAAGGGACATTCTTCCCACTGACCCCCAATGTAAGGGACATTCTTCCCACTGACCACCAATGTAAGGGACATTCTTCCCACTGACCCCCAATGTAAGGGACATTCTTCCCACTGACCCCCAATGTAAGGGACATTCTTCCCACTGACCACCAATGTAAGGGGGATTTTCCATGTGACCCCCAATGGACTAATCTTAGCAGGGATTCCTCGAGATCTACAAATTATTTCACGGGTTCCTCTGACGTAAAAAGGTTGATGAAGGCTGACGAAGAGCTTTAAGGGTCTGTCCACCCGAAACTTTGTAAATTCAATTTCTGGTAAATACTAAAAAGGAGGAGGAGGATGCCCAGCATCATTTAGCCCTCTCATCCCCAGCCTCACTGTCCCTGGACTGCTCTTTTTCATTTAGTGGATTTCAGGTCTTGCAATCATGTGATCACAAGTGAGTGTCACCTAGGACAATCTGCATGCACATGTAGGAACGCCTAGGAACGCCCCCTCTTCCAGCCTGACACCAGCCCCTGAAAGCATTTTACTGTTTTCCAACCCACTGTTTGCACCAGGGCTGAAGGCTCTTGAGATGAGTACTGAGGCCAGGTGCTGTGATGTTTTCAGGAAGCTAGGTACAGCACTCTGCCGGCCTCACCCACCGGCCATGATCTGCCTGCATAGCATAGAGAATCGCAGAGACCTGGTGATGACATCACTCAGTCCAAAATAATATGTGTAATGAGAATAGAAAGGTTTAGAGTAAAAATATATTTTACAAATTGATGGGGGGAGGGGGGACCAGGAGAGGCCAAATACCAGCAGAATAAACATACGAGGAATGTAAAGTAAAGAAAGGAAATGCCTACCAAGCCAAGGAGGTGGGAACAAAGCCAAAGGCTTGATTTAACCAGGCTCCACCCATAACTGATACATAACTTTTGGCTCAACCATTCCTTTACAACTACACCTTGTACCCGGGACGGAACGTGCGGGGGAAGGGGGGTTTTCTGCATGGTTTCCAAACCCATCCTTGCTATGGTATGAGTCAATGCAACAAAAAGTAGAGGTGTGTACAGAGCCATTCAACTTAATACTTCTTGTTACTCACTAGAAAAATATATAGAGCCCTCCTTTGACTCCTGGAGCAGGATATGTAATCAGCTATACTGTATATATATATTCAGGGCGTTTTTTCAGCAGGAGCATGCCAGCGCCCCGAGCACTGGATGGGGTGCTGGGGTTTGCTGGAGGGCCTATCGATGCCAGCTGCTGGGGATCTATTGTCACTGGGGGATCTTTTGTTGCTGGTGAGGGATCTATTTTTTCTGGAGGAATCTTATTTTGCAAGGGGGCAAATCACTGCTGGGATGGATCTACTGTGGAGGGAGGGGTCTATTTGATTCTGACTGCTGGTAGATCTACTGTATTGTTACATTGGGGTGGTCTAATATTGCTGGGGGGGTCTATAGTTCTTGGTAGGGAGGGGTGTATTTTGATGCCGGTGGTCTATTGTTGCTGGAAGGTGGGGTATCTATTGCTGCTCAGGGGGATCTATCATTGCTGGAGGGGCCTATTGTTCCTGGCTGCAGAGAATGTTGCTCAGATGTGGGAAGGAGGACGGAGACAAGGAGGGGCTCGGAAGCGGAGAGTACCTGCACCTATTCTCTGGGAAGAAAAGCCCTCTATATTGTATATATATTCATTTTTCAGCTGGAACATGCCAGCCCCTCCAGCACTGGACGGGGTGCTGGGGTTTGCTGGAAGGCCTTCCAATGCCAGCTGCTGGGGATCTATCGTCACTGGGGTATCCTTTGCTGCTGGGGAAGTCTATTGTTGCTGGTGAGGGATCTATTTTTTTCTGGAGGGATCTGATGTTGCTAGGGGTCAAATCGTTGCTGGGAGGGATCTACTGTTGAGGGAGGGGTCTATTGATGCTGGTAGACCTACTGTATTGTTACATTGGGGGTCTAATACTGCTGGGGTGGTCTATAGTTCTTGGTGGGGAGGGGGGTATTCTGATGCTGGTGGTCTATTGTTGCTGGAGGGTGGGGTATCTATTGTTGCTCAGGGGGATCTATTGTTGCTGGAAGGGGCCTATTGTTCCTACTGTATTGTTACATTGGGGTGGTCTAATATTGCTGGGAGGGGGGGAGGAGTCTATAGTTCTTGGTGGGGAGGGGTGTATTTTGATGCTGGTGGTCTATTGTTGCTCAGGGGGATCTATCATTGCTGGAAGGGGCCTATTGTTCCTGGCTGCGGAGGACGGTGCAAGGAGGTGGGAAGGGGGACAGAGAAAAGGGGGGGCTCGGAAGCGGAGAGTACCTGCACCTATTCTCTGTGAAGAAAACCCCTATATATATATATATATATATACACACACAGTCTATATATATATATCTCAATCAGGGACGGACTGACAACTCATGGGGCCCCCGGGCAATAGGGCATCATGGGGCCCCTGTGTCCTTGCCTACACTCAAAAAAGCCTATGAAAAAGGTACGAGGGGCATCTCATGGGGCCCCCTACTGACCCGGGGCCCTCGGGCAGTGTATATATATATATGGAGAAGATTGAAGCACAGCAGTCAGACAACTACAATGTAGCCCGGCCAATACATATTACACCAGAGGAATTACAGGAGGATGGATGGGAGGCACTGGACTAACAACTGCTTGAAGCTGAACGGGCTGCTAATAGGCTATCTGAGTGGCTATGGGGTAGGAAACCAACTGGGCCGGTAAAACTGCAAAAAATAAAATTAGCTCAAAAATCGAAGTTGTTCCGTAGCAAATCAGAATTCATCATCATATAAATGGTTACTATGAGCAAAAAAAACCAACCCCCCCCCCCCACCCCACAATATTTGTACTGAAACTGATTTTTTTTTTCGGCCGGACGTTTAAATGAAACTTGTCCTGATGAAAATGTAGTTGTTGTTGCCAACTTATTGTTGAAGGTACAAATTTCAGAACTGGCAAACCGCTTAGTGGGTTATTGGCTGGGAACAAGCATGTAGACAGTGAAGTATCAGGACCAGGGCCGTCTTAATAGCATCATGGGCCCCTGGGCAAAGTAATCACTGGGGGCCCCTACCAACCACCTTTACGCACCTACTGTCAAGAATGAAAGTATATGTATTGTCTCCCGTTATATTGTAAAGCGCTGAGCAAACTGTTGGCCCTATAAATCCTGTATAATAATAATATATAATCGATACAATTAAACATATATTCATCAGTACTTTCAATAAAATTGATTTTAAACGATAAAAAAAAAATGCCATAAATCAAAGACTAATCTACATAAAGGGCACAGTATGGGGGGAGGGGAGGCATAAGGGCACAATACTGGGATCATGAGGGCACAATACAGGTTCTAAGACTCTGCCATGCCGGGCCAGCTTAGTAAAAAGCGTGACTGTCCCAGCAAATCCGGGACATTTGGCAATTATGATGTAATGCAAGATTATTATGGGGCCCCCATGCATCTGGAGACCCTGGGCAGTGCCCTGAGGTGCCCATGCATTAAGACATCCCTGGTCAAGTCACCTGGTAGGTACAAACAAATTGATGAGACATTTGGGGGGAAAGCTAATGGAACTTTCAAATGTGATCAACCATATTTCAACCTTTGGTTTCTCAACTTATTTGGGGGGGGATTAAAAAAAAAAACAAAAAAACGTTATATTGATATTTCAGGTATGCATATACTAACTGTGCATTAAAATCACTGACTGTGGCATGAAAAGCTACATTCACTCATCATTCACCTGCCTACTGGTCATCTTCTGGAGGTGGTCTTACCTTCTTCTGAAAAGTCTATGATCCCCAAAAAGTGCAGAAGTTTAAGTGAGCTGAAGATCAGAAAAACAATGCCCAAAGTCTGGAATCCTTCCGAATGCCACTCCTCCTCCAAGGACATCCTGGGTAGCACCATCGCCCTGAGGACGGAGGTAGGACCCTGATAACTTCCCTCTTACCATCTACCATCTGGACATGCAAAACTAGCTGGCTCCATCCCTTTCGGGGACTTTCCTTGTGATCTCTTCCTCCATAGGTCTAGGATTTGATGATTTACATTTTTCAGAGGCTAGGCTTGGAAGATCCCTTTTTGTTTTTTTCGGCCAGGCAAGGCAAGTGTTCCTCGAAGCTTGCTGAAGTACCACAGGCAGGAACACAGGTCTCCAAGAGATCTTCTACCCTTGAAGATCTCTTTTTAGGCTTTTTTTTTTGTCCAGGCAAGGCAAGTGTTCCTTTGAAGCTTGCTGAAGTACCACAGGCAGGAACACAGGTCTCCAAGAGATCTTCTACCCTTGAAGATCTCTTTTTAGGCTTTTTTTTTTGTCCAGGCAAGGCAAGTGTTCCTTTGAAGCTTGCTGCAGTACCACAGGCAGGAACGCAGGTCTCCAAGAGATCTTTTACCCTTGAAGATCTCTTTTTAGGTTTTTTATGTCCAGGCAAGGCAAGTGGTGTTTTGAAGCTTGATGTTTTCCCAAAGGCAGGAACCCAGGTCTCCAAGAGATCTACCCTTGAAGATCTCTTTTTAGGCTTTATTTGTCCAGGCAAGGCAAGTGGTCTTTTGTAGCTTGATGTGTTATCAAAGGCAGAAACCCAGATCTCCAAGAAATCTTCTACCCTTGAAGATCTCTTATTGGATTTTTTTGTCCAGGCAAGGCAAGTGGTCTTTTGAAGCTTGATGTTTTACCAAAAAGCAGGAACCCAGGTCTCCAAAAAATCTTCTACCCTTGAAGATCTCTTGTTGGATTTTTTGGCCAGGCAAGGTAATTGCTCCTTTTAAGCTTGCTGTAGCACCAAAGGCAGGATCCCACGTCTCCAAAAGATCTTCTAACCTTGAAGATCTCTTTTTGGGGATTTTTGTCTAGGCAAGGCAAGTGGTCATTTGAAGCTTGCTGTAGCCCGAGAGGTATCAGCCCAGGTCTCCAACAGATCTTCTAACCTTGAAGATCTATTTTTGGATTTTTTGCCCAGGCAAGTGGTCCTTTGAAGGCAAGAACGCTGGTCTGCAGATCTTCTCCTTTTTGGTGACCACTTAGCGTGAAGTTGAATCTTTCAAGTTGAAGCTTTGCAACAAATGATATGCAAGATCTCAGCCGCCACGTTCGATGTTAGGTTTTTAACTCTGTCGACACCGGAATCTGGGCTTGCCTAAAGTTCTCCCTTAAAGATCTGCTAGCCTTGTAGTTCTTTTCCAGCGCAGAGGCAACCTATCTTCTCCTCCATGCTAGCAGATATCAAAGACTTAAAGGAGCAGAGAAACTGGTTGGAGTGTATGTAGGTTGCCTGTGGATGGAGAGCCCATGTTCCCCCTCCCTCCCATGCACGCTGCCTTTGTTGCTGTCACAGATATGCAAAGCTCAAACTCCCCAGCTCCCGTCTCTTTCCTCGCAGCTCTCTCCGACGCTGTTTGCATTAGCTGATTTCACACTATCGCAGGAATATCTCTTAATACTTTTGACATGTACAAGCAATTATGTGAAACAATTCTTGTGATATTTCAGTTGACTGCAGAAGACCAAATTAGTACTTTAACACCACTAAGAAAGTTGAGTTCTTTAGTGGAGCAAGTTTAAATACGACATAAACCAAACGTAGATTAGCTTCCGCGACTTGGGAGTCTTCTTCGTGATGAGTTGGGTTGCTGGGGTTTTCGGGTGGGGCTGAAAAATTTTGGTAAAATTTTGGAAAACTTTAGGACCGATTACAGCTTTTGGTTGTGAACTCCCAATTATGAACTATAAGTATGGAAAGAATATGTACCATGTTCTGTTTAGTCAATCGTGTGATCGAAAGACCCCCTGCCAGGGAGCACAGCCAGGTCAGTCACCTCACTTTTCTAAACTGGGGTTAAGCCTAACAGGTTGGTCACTGCCCACCCTAGATGGGGCGGAGAGGGGCAGCACAGTGGTTAGCACTTCTGCCTTGCGGTCAGGGCTGGATCTAGCCTTTCTGATCTGGGGGGGCAGTAAAAAAAGTCAGGTGGCATAATGTCAACACTGTTTGAGTCACTGACAGTCACACAGTGTCATGACTTGGGAAACACTAGTATGTGTTAGGATTAAACAAAACCTGTGACCCATTATATCAGAAGTCCCTATTAAAGTCCCCCTTTACATCCGAAGTCTCCATCAGAGCCCCCCTTTAGATCATGAATACTCATCAGAGTCCCCCTTTATATCAGGTTCTCATCAGAATGCCCCCTTACATCAGGTGTCCCCATCAGAGTACCTCCTTACATCAAGGTCCTCATCAGAGTCCCCTCTTACATCAAAGTCCCCATCAGAGTCCCCTCTTACATCAGATGTGTCTATCAGAGTGCCCCCTTACATCAGTGACCCCATCAGAATGCCCCCTTTTATCAGGTGTCCCCATCAAGTGCCCCCTTAAATCAGGTGTCCCATATGAGTGGTTCCTTACATCAGGTGTATCATCAGAGTGCACCCTTAAATCAGGTGTCCCCAAAAGAGTACTCCTTTATATCAGTGTTCCTATCAGAGTGCTCCCTTACATTAAGTGTCCCCATCAGAGTGCTCCCTTACATTAAGTGTCCCCATCAGAGTGCTCCCTTACATCAGGTGTATCATCAGAGTGCTCCCTTACATCAGTGTCCCCACCTGAGTCCCCCCTACCTCAGGTGTATCATCAGAGTGCCCCCTTACATCAGTGGCCCCATCTGAGTCCCCCCTAAATCAGGTGTATCATCAGAGTGCCCCCTTACATCAGGTGTCCCCAAAAGAGTACCCCCTTATATCAGTGTCCCTATCAGAGTGCCCCCTTACCTTAAGTGACCCTATCAGAGTTCCCCCTACATCAGGGTCCCCATCAGAGTGCCCCCTTACCTTAAGTGACCCTATCAGAGTTCCCCCTACATCAGGGTCTCCATCAGAGTGCCCCCTTACATCGGGTGTCCCCATCAGAGTGCCCCCTTGCATCAGGTGTATCATCAGAGTGCCCCCTTGTATCAGTGTCCCCACCAGAATCCCCCCTACATCAGGGACACCATCAGAGTGCCCCCTTACATCAAATATTAGACTCAAGGATCAGAGGATGCGATTTCAAGACTTGGGGGGCACAACTAAAACCTGTGGGGGGAACAGCTAACCCAGCACCCCGCTAGATCCGGACCTGCTTGCAGTGTTGGAGTCCTTGGTTTGAATCTCAATGTGGAGAATAGCTACATCAGTCAGGGGTGCACACACACCGCAGCAATAATGATACCTCCTAATGGGGGCGCTCTGCCATCACCCTGCAACTACGGGCAATGCACACGGCTGGACCACCAAAGTGGTGATGGAGGGGTTAAAGCATTCAGTGAGATGGAGATGCAATGCTTCAGGGACCACCGCTGGTGTGAATGAGTCCTTACAGTAGACGTGGATGTTAGTTGTACCAATTGTAGCAGGCGGTTCAGTGGTTTAAATTCCCAGCCAGGACACTATCTGCATGGAGTTTGCATGCTCTCCATGTATTTCTATGGGTTTCCTCCCACACTCCAATTTGCCCTAGTAAGTCATTAGATTGTAAGCTCCTTTGAATGTAAAGCACTGTGAAGGCACCTAAAATAAATAGGGAGAAGAAGTGCACTGATAAGGTCATCCCTCTACTCCCTCCTCCTCTACGAATGTTGATGAGGGAAGCCTGTGCAGTGCTCCTGATTGGTTGAGAGTCCCCTAACTGTTAAGGTATTTAGTGGTTGGGGTTTGATAAGGGTTGACGCACACTGTGAGCTGCTCACAATGTGCATTAGAAGCTGAAACAAGTCAGACAGAGCTCCGCCTCATTTTCTGGCTGGAGGACATCCAGCATCATCTAGCCCTTTCCTCCCCACCCTAACTGTCCCTGGTCCACCCCTTTGATTCATTCACTTCCAGTTCATTAACTCCTGTTACACCAGCGCCTCCTGGCGCTTTAAGGGGTTTCTGAAGCTGGGAGGCGGGGCTTATGATCATGTGACCGCCGTGATCGGAAATCTTCGGATCGCAAGTAGCTGGTGACTGTGCCAGGAGTTTAAGTTTTGGTAAGCAAATATGTGGCCTTTCTGCGTCAAGGCCCAGCCGATGAGAGGCCGTATATTTGCGTTCCCTCGGCGCCAAGGAGTTAAATCACGATGGCTCAGCATCACATGTGGGTGTTACCTATGCAAATACAGCCTGCCTAGGAACGCCCACTTCTCCAGACTGACACCCACCCATCAAGACATTTTGATATTTGCATAGCTCCTCCCAAGAGCCCGCCCACTGCTTGCATCATAGCTGAGGACTCTTGAGGGGAGTACTGAGACCGGGAGCCATTTAAAGGCCGTGATGTATGACTTCCTCTGAGGAGCTGATGAGTTTGATTGGTGGCTGAGAAAACCTTCCTAGTAGACTCTCTGCATGGTATAGACAGCAAGGAGCCTGGGCCGTGTGTTCCAGCATCACAAGCTGACAGGTTCCAGGATCACCAGATTACTGGGAAAAGAAACTGTGCCGGGCTGGTGGAGCGCAAGTATACCAGGATGAAAGACCGGAGCACCACTACTATGCCAAGATGAAAGACCGGAGCAGCACAGCTATGCCAGGATGAAATACCGGAGCACCACTACTATGCCAGGATGAAAGACCGGAGCACCACTACTATGCCAGGATGAAAGACCGGAGCAGCACAGCTATGCCAGGATGAAAGACCGGAGCACCACTACTATAACAGGATGAAAGACCGGAGCAGCACAGCTATGCCAGGATGGAAGACTGGAGCACTACTACTATGCCAGGATGAAAACCCGGAGCAGCACAACTATGCCAGGATGAAAGGCTGGAGCACCACTACTATGCCAAGATGAAAGACTGGTGCAGCACAGCTATGCCAGGATGAAAGACCGGAGCAGCACAGCTATGCCAAGATGAAAGACCGGAGCATCACTCCTATGCCAGGATGAAAGACCGGAGCAGCACAGCTATGCCAGGATGAAAGACCAGTGCAGTACAGCTATGCTAGGATGAAAGACTGGAGCACCACTACAATGCCAGGATGAAAGACCGTAGCAGCACAGCTATGCCAGGATGAAAGACCGGAGCACCACTACTATGCCAGAATGAAAGACCGGAGCAGTACAGCTATGCCAGGATGAAAGACTGGAGCACCAATACTATGCCAGGATGAAATACCGGAGCACCACTACTATGCCAGGATGAAAGACCGGAGCACCACTACTATGCCAGGATGAAAGACCGTTGCAGAGCAGCTAGGCCATAATATTAGATTTGTGCAGCACAGCTATGCCAGGATGAAAGACCGGAGCAGCACAGATATGCCAGGATGAAAGACCGGAGCAGCACAGCTATGCCAGGATGAAAGACTGGAGCACCACTACTATGCCAGGATGAAAGACCGGAGCAGCACAGATATGCCAGGATGAAAGACTGGAGCACCACTACTATGCCAGGATGAAATACCGGAGCAGCACAGCTATGCCAGGATGAAATACCGGAGCACCACTACTATGCCAGGATGAAAGACCGGAGCAGCACAGCTATGCCAGGATGAAAGACCGGAGCACCACTACTATAACAGGATGAAAGACCGGAGCAGCACAGCTATGCCAGGATGGAAGACTGGAGCACTACTACTATGCCAGGATGAAAACCCGGAGCAGCACAACTATGCCAGGATGAAAGGCTGGAGCACCACTACTATGCCAAGATGAAAGACTGGTGCAGCACAGCTATGCCAGGATGAAAGACCGGAGCACCACTAATATGCCAGGATGAAAGACCGGAGCAGCACAGCTATGCCAGGATGAAAGACCGGAGCATCACTCCTATGCCAGGATGAAAGACCGGAGCAGCACAGCTATGCCAGGATGAAAGACCAGTGCAGTACAGCTATGCTAGGATGAAAGACTGGAGCACCACTACTATGCCAGGATGAAAGACCGGAGCACCACTACCATCCCAGGATGAAAGACCGTAGCAGCACAGCTATGCCAGGATGAAAGACCGGAGCACCACTACTATGCCAGAATGAAAGACCGGAGCAGTACAGCTATGCTAGGATGAAAGACTGGAGCACCAATACTATGCCAGGATGAAATACCGGAGCACCACTACTATGCCAGGATGAAAGACCGGAGCACCACTACTATGCCAGGATGAAAGACCGGAGCAGCACAGCTATGCCAGGATGAAAGACCGTTGCAGAGCAGCTAGGCCATAATATTAGATTTGTGCAGCACAGCTATGCCAGGATGAAAGACCGGAGCAGCACAGCTATGCCAGGATGAAAGACTGGAGCACCACTACTATGCCAGGATGAAAGACCGGAGCAGCACAGATATGCCAGGATGAAAGACCGGAGCAGCACAGATATGCCAGGATGAAAGACTGGAGCACCAATACTATGCCAGGATGAAATACCGGAGCAGCACAGCTATGCCAGGATGAAATACCGGAGCACCACTACTATGCCAGGATGAAAGACCGGAGCAGCACAGCTATGCCAGGATGAAAGACCGGAGCACCACTACTATGCCAGGATGAAACACTGTTGCAGCACAGCTAGGCCATAATATTAGATTTGTGCAGCACATCTATGCCAGGATGAAGAACCAGTGCAACTAAGCAAGGATGAAGGACTGGTACAGCAAAGCTATGGCATGATCAAAGACTGGTGCACTACAGCTATGCCAGGATGAAGGACTGGTGTAGTACAGCTATGCCATGTATATGTATGTATGTATATACAACAATTCTAGGATGAAAGACTGGTGCAGTACAGCTATGCCAGGATAAAAGAGCAGAGCAGGCTAGCACAGCAATGCCAAGATCAAAGACTGGTGCAGAAGAGCAATGCCAGGACGAAAGACTGAACAAGGAAGCTGCACTCCCTATATACATCTCAAGGGTTTAATTGTGACTGTAATGTTTATTTCTCCACCTGATATAATACGGCCAGGAGTGTTACATAGTTAGTCTGGCTGAAAAAAGACAAAAGTCCATCCAGTTCAACCATTAAAAACAAAAAAAAGTTATAATCCTACACCCACAGTTGATCCAGAGGAAGGCAAAAAAACCCAGCAAAGCACGATCCAATTTGCTCCTGCTGGGAAAAAATTCCTTCCTGATCCCCCGAGAGGCAATCGGATATTCTCTGGATCAACTTTCCCTATAAATGTTATATCCAGTTATATTCTGTGTATCCAAGAAAGAATCCAGGACTTTCCTACAGCAATCCACTGAGCTGGCCACAACCAACTCTTGAGGGAGTCTATTCCACATTCTCACAGCTCTTACTGTGAAGAAACCTTTCCGTGTTTGGAGATTACATTTATTTTCTTCCTGATGTATAGAGCGCCCCCTTGTCCTCTGTGATGACCTCAGGGGGAATAACTACACCGAGCTCACTATATGAACCACTACATTATACATGGAGATCATATCCCTCTTATGTATTATACATGGAGATCATATCCCCCTTATGTATTATACATGGTGATCATATCCCCCCCTTATATATTATACATGGAGATCATATCCCCCCTTATGTATTATACATGGAGATCATATCCCTCCCTTATGTATTATACATGGAGATCATATCCCCCCCTTATATATTATACATGGAGATCATATCCCCCCTTATGTATTATACATGGAGATCATATCCCCCCTTATGTATTATACATGGAGATCATATCCCCCCTTATGTATTATACATGGAGATCATATCCCCCCTTATGTATTATACATGGAGATCATATCCCCCCCCCTTATGTATTATACATGGAGATCATACTCCCCCTTATGTATTATACATGGAGATCATATCCCCCCCCCCCCTTATGTATTATACATGGTGATCATATCCCCCTTATATATTATACATGGAGATCATATCCCCCCCTTATGTATTATACATGGAGATCATATCCCCCCCCCTTATGTATTATACATGGAGATCATACTCCCCCTTATGTATTATACATGGAGATCATATCCCCCCCCCTTATGTATTATACATGGTGATCATACCCCCCTTATGTATTATACATGGAGATCATATCCCCCCTTATGTATTATACATGGTGATCATATCCCCCTTATGTATTATACATGGTGATCATATCCCCCTTATGTATTATACATGGAGATCATATCCCCCCCCTTATGTATTATACATGGAGATCATATCCCCCCCTTATGTATTATACATGGAGATCATACCCCCCCTTATGTATTATACATGGAGATCATACCCCCCCTTATGTATTATACATGGAGATCATATCCCCCTTATGTATTATACATGGAGATCATATCCCCCCCCCTTATGTATTATACATGGAGATCATATCCCCCCCTTATGTATTATACATGGAGATCATATCCCCCTTATGTATTATACATGGAGATCATATCCCCCCTTATGTATTATACATGGAGATCATATCCCCCCTTATGTATTATACATGGAGATCATATCCCCCCCTTATGTATTATACATGGAGATCATATCCCCCCCCCCTTATGTATTATACATGGAGATCATATCCCCCCCTTATGTATTATACATGGAGATCATACCCCCCTTATGTATTATACATGGAGATCATACCCCCCCTTATGTATTATACATGGAGATCATATCCCCCCTTATGTATTATACATGGTGATCATATCCCCCCTTATGTATTATACATGGAGATCATATCCCCCCTTATGTATTATACATGGAGATCATATCCCCCCTTATGTATTATACATGGAGATCATATCCCCCCTTATGTATTATACATGGTGATCATATCCCCCTTATGTATTATACATGGAGATCATATCCCCCCTTATGTATTATACATGGAGATCATATCCCCCTTATGTATTATACATGGAGATCATATCCCCCCTTATGTATTATACATGGAGATCATATCCCCCCTTATGTATTATACATGGAGATCATATCCCCCTTATGTATTATACATGGAGATCATATCCCCCCTTATGTATTATACATGGAGATTATATCCCCCCCTTATGTATTATACATGGAGATCATACCCCCCCCTTATGTATTATACATGGAGATCATACCCCCCCTTATGTATTATACATGGAGATCATATCCCCCCTTATGTATTATACATGGAGATCATATCCCCCCCCCTTATGTATTATACATGGAGATCATATCCCCCCTTAATCTCCTCTTCTCAGTAGAGAATAAATTCAGTTCCTCTAATCTTTCCTCATAGCTGATCTCCTCCATGCCTCTTATCAGTTTGGTTGTCCTTCTCTGTACTTTCTCCAGTTCCCCAATGTTCTTTTTGTGAATATTCCAGATGAGGTATTACTAATGATTTGTACGGGGGGGGGGATGATATCTCTCTCTGGAGTCTATACCTCTCCTAATACAAGAGAGGATTTTGCTCGCTTTAGATCCCGCAGCTTGGCATTGCTGCCATTATTAAGCTTGTTATCTACCGGAACTCCCAGATCCTTCTCCACCATTGACCCCCCCCCCCCCCCATTTGTACCCCCCTAGTATGTATGATGCATGCATATGCTTAGCCCCCCAAGTGCAGTACCTTACATTTATCAACATTAAACCTCATTGGCCCCATAGTCCCCCAATTACACGGAGCATTGAGGTTGGCTGGTACTTGGTCCTCCAACATTGATATCTCCTTGTGTTTCGGCCAAGTTCCTCTCTTCAGGCTGCAGGACAAGAGTCTGAGGGAATTTGCTGGACAAACCATTCTTCAGTGCCGTTGTGCAGAATCATATATAATGGCTTATCCAGCAAAATCCCAGCCATCGTTGTGCATGTGACAGGTTCTCTTTTTAAAGATCTTCTCTGATGAGATATTGATTGGAAGTAGAAGTCACCTTCTCATTATTGACAGATTGGGCATAAAACTGCCTGATCAGAAGAATTCTGGGGGCTTTAGGAGCACCTTGAGATATAGCACAATATACTGCAACAAGTCCTCTGTGCTAACAACTCTCCCGGGGTCAGGGGTGGACTGACAACTCATGGGGCCCCCGGGCAATAGGGGATCATGGGGCCCCTGTGTCCTTGCCCAAACTCAAAAAAGCCTATGGAAAAGGTACCAGGGGCTTCTCATGGGGCCCCCTTGTGACCCCGGGCCCTCGGGCAGTGCCCGAGTTTCCAAATGGTCAGTCCGCCCCTGCCCGGGGTCTAGGCTTTCCATTCCTGAAGACCCTGTTTGGAAGGTAAGTACTGCACAGTGTTGTAGCCGTAGCAGATACAGAAGCTTGCCTATGACGTCCATCCTACGTCTGTGGGTTGCAGACACAGGTCTACATTGTACACAGTGTCCTCCTGCTGCTGGCAGATGACTTCTAACCATCAGTACAGGCACTTCTGCAACTGTCTCCTTCTTCTGTCTGTCACATTCCAAATCAGTCGCCCCCCACCCATAGGACTGATTTCAACTTACAGCTGGTATGTGAAAAACCAGTATAAAGAAAGAATATACACTATATTGCCAAAGGTATTGGCCCCGCCCTCCCAATCATGTGATTCAGGTGTTCCAATCCCCTCCCAATCATGTGATTCAGGTGTTCCAATCCCCTCCCATTCATGTGATTCAGGTGTTCCAATCCCCTCCCAATCATGTGATTCAGGTGTTCCAATCCCCTCCATATCATGTGATTCAGGTGTTCCAATCCCCTCCATATCATGTGATTCAGGTGTTCCAATCCCCTCCATATCATGTGATTCAGGTGTTCCAATCCCCTCCATGGACACAGGTGTATGCAATCAAGCCCCTAGGCATGCAGACGGCTTCTACACACATTGGTGAAAGAATGGGTCGCTCTCAGGAGCTCAGTGACTCCAAGCGTGGTCCCGTGATAGGTGGCCACCTGGGCAATAAGTCCATCCGTGACATTTCCTGGCTACTAAATATTCCACGCTCAACTGTTAGTGGGATTATAACAAAGTGGAAGCAACTGGGAACAACAGCCACTCAGCCACCAAGTGGTAGGCCAGGTCACATGACAGGGCGGGGTCAGCGCATGCTGAAGCGCACAGTGCGCAGAAGTCCCCAACTGTCTGCAGAGTCAATAGCTAAAGACCTCCAAACTTGGTGTGGCCTTCAGATGACCCCAACAACAGTGCGTAGAGAGCTTCATGGAATGGGTTTCCATGGCCGAGCAGCTGCATCCAAGCCTTCCATCACCAAGTGCAATGCAAACCGTCAGATGCTGTGGTGTAAAGCACGCTGCCACTGGACTCTAGAGCAGTGGAGACGTGTTCTCTGGAGTGACCAATCACGCTTCTCTGTCTGGCAATCTGATGGACATGTCTGGGTTGGCGGTTGCCAGGAGAACGGTACTTGCCTGACTGCATTGTGCCAAGTGTAAAGTTTGGTGGAGGGGGGATTATGGTGTGGGGTTGTTTTTCAGGGGTTGGGCTTGGCCCCCTAGTGCCAGTGAAGGGAACTCTTAAGGTGACATTTTGGAGAATTTCATGCTCCCAACTTTGTGGGAAGAGTTTGGGGACGGCCCCTTCCTGTTCCAACATGACTGCCCACCAGTGCACAAAGCAAGGTCCATAAAGACATGGAGGAGCCAGTTTGGGGTGGAGGAACTTGACTGTCCTGCACAGAGTCCTGACCTCAACCCCATAGAACACCTTTGGGATGAATAAGAGCTGAGACTGCGAGCCAGGCCTCCTCCCCCGACATCAGTGCCTGACCTGACAAATGTGCTTCTGGAAGAATGGTCCAACCTTCCCATAGACACCCTCCTAAACCTTGTGGACGGCCTTCCCAGAAGAGTTGAAGCTGCAAAGGGCGGGGCCAACTCAATATTGAACCCTACGGACTAAGACTGGGAGGACATTAAAGGTCATGTGCGTGGAAAGGGCGGGGCCAACTCAATATTGAACCCTACGGGGTCATTAAAGGTCTTGTGCATGGAAAGGGCGGGGCCAACTCAATAGTGAACCCTACGGGGTCATTAAAGGTCGTGTGCATGGAAAGGCCAACCAATACTTTTGGCAATATAGTGCAGATAAAATGGAACTAAATCCATTCATTTACCTGCTTCCTAAACAGTTACATTCTAGGCATGTGGTGAAGGATAACTGTCTCAGTTGCTTGTGCTCTGTAACCAAATGATCACGCCAGCAAATGGCTGGTGTCATAGCTGATCACATGTGCAGAACTGCTGATCAAACAAAGGCTAAGATGGCGGCTTCTTTGGCTGTAAACGATAGAAGGGTTTAGTTTCCCTCTAGATAGATATAAAATACACAAATGAAGGCGGAATTCTAGATCATTGAACATACAAGGTGTGGCAATGTGATTTCCGGAATGCCTGCGGCGTAGCACTATGGTGGCGGTCACACAGTCATTGGCGTGTTCTCACATGTTCTAACCTGCTCTCTCTTGGGTCGCAGACCAGTGGACTCGGACTTTACGGAGTAGTAGAAGAAACAACACGTGTGTGCAGTGCGCTGTTGCCGGAAAATGAATGACAGGGATCTGGAGTCGCGGTATAACATCAAATTTAGCATGAAAATTGGCAAAAGTACGAGTGAAACGTCAACTCTGTTACAACAGGCTTCTGGTGAACCTTCCATGAAGAAATCACGTGTTTTTGAATGGCATAGGAGGTTTAGAAGAGGACATGAAGATGTCCCCAATGACGTAACAAGGGGGCAAAAACACAAATGTGGAAAATGAAAAGGTTATGGGAATCTGCATGGAGGAAAAGACTGTAACTCTGGCCTTGCCAATGGATTCTCCACCACGACAATGCTCCTGCACATGATTTGTTAAGTGTTTGCAAGTTCCTGGCCCAGAAATCCATTCCAAAACTTAACCAACCACCTTATTTCCCTGACTTAGAACCCTGAGACTTTTGACAGTTTCCAAAATTAGAAAATCCCAGACTTGATGACGTTCCAGACCTCCCGCATGTTGCGACAAAGATATTGAATGAATTCCAGGAATGTTTGCAGCAGTGGCACAGGGGACTGCTTTGAAGGCGACAACCAGGGAAACCACGGGGCCCCATACAGCCAACATAACAGGGCTCCCCTCCCCAAACAAAAGCACATTTTACTATGCTTCGGTTATGAATGAACACTGTGAGTGATTGGTACCGATTACTCATTGTGTTCCTGAAGGAAAGGGGCTGGTAAATGTGACGTATTCACCGGAACCTTCCCTCACTTTCCATCCTGAAGGATCCTATTATGTGCTTGCAGCTGCTGGTGGGGAGGAGAGGAGGGAAGCCGGCAGCACTGCGGGGATGGGGGGCACACAGGGGGGCAAGGACAGCAGGGGGAAAACCTATTGTACACAGGGAGCGTGTTCTCACATGTTCTAACTTGCTCTCTCAGTAGGAGGGTAGGGGGTCCGTTACTGGAACTGGGGGTCAAATACTGGGTGCAGTAGGGGGAGAGTCAATTACTGGAACCAGTCCCCTGTATGGCTCCCTCTGCAGCAGCTTAAAGCCAGCGGGAGGGAGAGGAGAAGAAGCCAGCTTTCAGCTGCTGCAGAGAGAGCCATACAGGGCAGGGGCGGACTGACAACTCATGGGACCCCCGGGCAATGGGATCATGGGGCCCCTGTGTCCTTGCTCAAACTCAAAAAAGCCTATGGGAAAGGTACCAGGGGCATCTCATGGGGCCCCCTACTGAACCCGGGCCCTCGGGCAGTGCCCAAGTTTCTAAATGGTCAGTCCGCCACTGATACAGGGGATTGTTTCCAGTAACTGACCCCCCCACCACCACCACCACCATACCAATCACCCTGCCTGCTTACATACTCTTAACCCAGCTAACTGCCCCCCCCCCTGCTGGCCTGGGCCCTGTACAGGAGTTCTGGTGGAACCCCCTATCCACAGCCCTGGTGACAACAGCCGCTAGCGTATAGATAGGCAAACATTTTTTTTCTTTAGTCCATTCCAGGAATTAAATGGTCATTTGAAAGCAAGAAGTGTAAGAATGAATGTGACCCAGTATCAGCTTCCTCCAGTCCCTGTCACATACACTGACGAGAAGCATGCTGATAGGAGGACAGAGCAGAGTGAAAGAGAAATAGACTCGTCACTGTGCTGCTTCTCCTTTCACTGTCCAATCACAAGCTAGGGGCGGGTCCAGGACAAAGTGAATTGAATGATGCTGGCCATCAGACTGAGGACATCTAGTGGTAGAAAAAAAGAACTACATGGGGAGCTGTGGATTGAAGGTGAATATTGCAGCTGGTTTTGTTCTTGTATCTTTTACTGTGGCATTCATTTCTATCTTGGTCCCTACAGTTGAAAGATGCTTAAGGGTCTACGAAGGAAAGCATTTTATATAAAGGTGTGGAGGGTTGAATATTATGCCAGGATGGCCAATGTGGGAGTAGGCTGATGAAACTGTAAAAAGAGCGGTAATAAAAAAAAGTAATGGCGGGGGGGGGGGGGGTATTTATAAAAATCTGGGTCCGGGGTGATCATTTGCCGCTTGTTCCCACAAACAAGAAGTTCGAGGTAACCATTTCTCCTCCATGCACTAAGGCCCGAAAGGCGTTCCGCGCCGATGAGATTCACTGGCAACTGGATTTCAGTTAGCGAACGACATCATCAAGATCGAATAATCTCAAGACTGAAGAACGAATGATCACATGACCGCTCTGTGTGACGCCAGCCTCCATTTCCTCTTTAACCCGGGATCTAAGTGGCCTCTAATTAATTTGCTTCCTTTGTCCTCCTATTATGGAAAGCATAATGACCTGCGTTATGAGTCAAAATTCAATTAGAAATATTACGCCGTTAACCTGCCCTGCGCCGGATGACCGACGCCAACAAGCTAGGTGCTGACTTTCCTGCCCTTGGAGGGGTTAAATCAACGAGTTCATTGAAGGGTCATGGAGCCATTGTGGCTGAAAAGCACTCAAAGCGGTGAAAAGGGGTCTAATGTGAATTGCAGCTCCAAGCAGATCCGCGACCACTGAGATTCGCACGTCTTGCCAATCCGGGGAGACGATTTGTCACCGGCAACCCCAGGAGGGTTCATATTGTGCTTTCAAGTCAGAAACGACAAACCAGCGTCAGCTGGGTATTCAGCTGTATTCCCAGACCCAATATTCCGGCTATTTTTATAATCTATTCCCTTCTTTACCCAAGAACAGGACAATAATCTTTTCTCCCTTCCTTCTTTCCTTTCCTTCTGTTTATTTCCCCTTTCTTTTTCTTTCCTTCTCATTCTTTTCTTCTTTCCCCTTTCCTTTACCATTCCTTTCCTCCTGCTTTCCATTTTTCTTTGTCTTCCTCCTTTCTCTTTTTTTTTTTTAGTCTTTTTTTTTGTTACTTCCTTCTTTGCTTTCCCATTTTTCCCTTTCCTTTCTTTCTTTCCGTCGTATTACTTCCATCTTTCGCATTCCTTTCTTTACTTGTCCCTTTCCCTCTGTGTTCCCTTCCTTTTCTTTCTGTTGTTCCTTTCCATTATTTTTTCAATAATTAATTCTCTTTCTGCTCCTTCCTTTTTTCAGTCCACTTTCCTGCTTTCCCTTCATTTTCACTTCCTTCTTTCCGATCCCTACATCTTTCCATTTCTCTTTCCCTTACCTTCCTTCTTTCTCTTCCTTTTGTTGTTTTCTCTTTCTTTTCTTTCTTTGCCTCCTCATTCTTTGTTTTTCATACATTTATTCCCTTTCCTTTCTTCTTTCCTTCCCATCTTTTCCCATTATTTCCTATACCTTGTTTATTAATTCCCCTTCCTTTACTTCCTATTCTTTCTTACCTTCCTGTTTTGTTTCCCTGCTTTCTCACATTCTCCTTTTCTTCCTCCCCTCCCCTCCTTCTTTCTATCTTCCCCCATTTTTGTTCCTTCCTTTCCTTTGCTTCTGGCATTTTCTGTCCCTCCTTTTCTTTCCCATCCTTCACCCCATTTCCCTCAATTTCCTTTCCCTCCTTTCCTTATGTCTTCATCTCTGTTTCCTGACTCCTTAACACTTTCCTTTTCCCTTCCTTCCTTCTTTCATTTTCTTTTACCACATTTCCTTTCCCTTTCTTCTTTCCCATCTCTTTCCTTCCTTTATTCTGTCACATTCCTTTCTTTACTTTTCCTTTCCCTCTTTTTCCCTTCTTTTTGTCTTCTGTCTTTTCTTTCCAGTCTTCATTCCACAAATATTTCCCTTTCCTTCCTTCCTTTTCCATTCTGTCCTTTTCTCAGTCCTCTTTCCTTCTTTCCCTTTATTTTGCTTTTTTGTATTTTTCTTTACCTTACCTTCCTTCTTTCGCTTCTTTTTGGGGTTTTTTTCCCCTTCTTTCTTTTCTTCTTTGCCTTCTCCTTCCTTTTTCTTTCCATATAGTTTTTTTCCCTTTCCTTTCTTTCTCCTTCCATCCTTTCTTTTCCATTCTTTCCTTTCCATCCCCTTGCTTTATTCTTTCCTCATCCTTCCCTTCCTTCCTTTCCCATTGTTCTCTACCTTCCTTTTTCTTTCTTTCCTGTCCATTTCCCTGGTTTATCTCATTCTCCTTTTCTTCCTCTCCTTTCTTCTTTCCATTTTCAGTCCCTTCCCTTTCTTCTTTTCCTTTCCTTCTGTCTTTTATTTCCTTTCCCTCCTGTTTTTCCCATCCTTCTTTCATCTCATTTCCCTTCATTTCCTTTAATGTCTTTCCTTATCTAATCAACTCTTACTTTACTTTTTAACTCTTTCCTTTTCTTCCTTTTTCGGCTTCTTTTCCTACATTCCCTACCCCCTCCTTGTTTCCCTTTCTCTATCCTTCCTTCTTTCACATCACTTTCTTTTCATTTCTCATCTCCCCCTTTTTTTCCTTCCCTTTCCTTCTTTCTTCCCTTTCCATTCTTTCTATAATTATCCCTTTTCTTTATTATTTTGCTTTCCTTCTTTACCCATTCTTTAATTTTCTCGGTCCCTTCCCTCCATTCCTTTCATTTCTCCTCCTTTCTTTCCCTTCCTTGCCCTTTTTGCCTTCCCTCCATCTTTCCATTTTTCTTTCCCTTACTTTCCTCATTTGCATTCATTTTCCTTTTTTTTCCCTTTCGTTTCCCTTCTTCTTTGTCTTCTCTTTCCCGTTTTCTTTCCATGAAATTTTCCCTTTCCTTTCTTCTTTCCCATTCATCCTTCCCTATGCTTCCCTTTCCATGTCCTTGAATATTTATTTCCCCTTCCTTCATATTCATTCCCCTTTTCATCTTTCATTTTAATTTTTCTGCTTTTACTTGTTCTCTTCCTTCCCTTTGTTCCATGTTCGCACCTTTCCCTTCCTTCTTCTGATTTCCTTCTGTCTTTTTTGTTCTTTCCTTCCTTTTCTTTTCCTTCCTTCTGTCATTTCTTTCCTTCAGTTTCCTTTCCCTTCTTTCCTTATCTATTGCTCTATATGTTTCCTTTTCCTTTCCTTCCTGCTTTTCACTTACATTTCCTACATTCCATTTTCCTTCCTTATGTGGCTTTCTTCTTTCTCTTCCCCTTAATTTCTTATTTCACTTTCTTTCTTTCCTTTTTCCTTCCCCTCTTTTTTGGTCTTTTTTCCCCTTTCCATTTAATATTTCCCTTTCACTTCTTTTGCCTTTCTTCTTTCCCTTACCTTTCTACTTCTTTCCATTTTTCTGTCCCGTACCTCCCTTTCTTTTTTCTCTCCTTTCTTTTCCTTTCTTCTTTGCCTTCCCCTCCTTGCTTTCCCATTATTTCCATCTTTCCTGCTTACTCCCATTCTTCTTTATTTCCTTTCCTTCCCTCTTTTTTTCCATTTTCTTTTCCTGCTGTCTTTATCTTTTCTTTTCCCTCTTTCTTTTTATCTTCCTTCTTTCATTAGCTTCCATGTCCTGTGTCCTTACTACTTACTGAGCACAGGCAGGGGCGTATTTACCACAAGGCAAACAAGGCACTTGCCTAGGGCGGCATTTTTCAGGGGGGGCAGCACCTCCCCTCAGAAGAAGGGATGAAAGAAGGGACACATGCTCCATGGGAACCAGGTGGGATCCGAGAAAGGCTGCGGGCTGCTTAATGGTGTATGTAGAGCCTGAATCTCATTCCCAGGGATGTCCAGAGATGAAGATGAGTGTCTCTCTCGATATGGACGGGGGGGTAGTGGAAGGCTCTCCCAGGTGGGAGGCGGGGGTGTTGTTGGTCAATGTCAGGCTTTCTCCATGAGAGGGGCAAAGGGGGGTTGGTGTTGGTCGGTGTCCGTGGGGGCAGACGATTTTTGTGTTGCCTAGGGCAGCACAAAACCTAAATACACCAATGAACACAGGAAGTTGCTTGCTTGGCACGGGAGCCAGTCAGAGAACTTTTTTGCATTGCTCAATGAATGCAAAGCGTTCTCTGATTGGATGAGGTGGAAATTGTGATGTCACCACCCCAGCTTCGGAGAATGCAAAGTGTTCTCTGCATGGTACCTGTGCAGGACTCCAACCTTCTGTCTTCACAATGCAGCAGGGCAGCAGCACAGGACCTGGAAGCTAGTGGAGAGTTATTATTATGATACAGGATTTATATGGTGCCAACAGTTTGCAATATAAAGGGAGACAATACAGTTCAATACAAAAGGGTTAGGAGGGCCCTGATCCTGGGAGCTTACAATCTAAGAGGGAGGGGCTAGTGGTACAAAAGGTAATAACTGTGGGGGATGGACTGGTAGGAGGAATAGAAGATTCCATTATTATCTGAAGGCAGGATAGGCTTCCCTGAAGAGAAAGGTTTTCAGAGATCGCCTAAAATTGAGTAGGCGATAGTCTGATAGATTGGGGTAGAGAGTTCCAGAGGATGGGGGAGGCTCTGGAGGAGTCCTGGAGATGAGCATGTCTCCAGGTCATGTCATGAGATCACTGTAGTAGCTGTGTAGTAGCAGAGCAGTACACTTGTAGTAGCGGTGAAGTAGTGGTATCCATACAGTGAATTCCAGCGTCTAGAGCAGGGGTGGGCAAACTTTTTGACTTGAGGGCCGCAATGGGTTCATATATTGGACCCGGGGGCCAGACCAAGAGTAGATGAATGATGTGTATGTGTCATCCATAGTAAGTATAGTAATATTCCCCCATAGTAAGCATAGTAATTAATCCCCCATATAGTAATTCATCCCCCATAGTAATTAATCTCCCATAGTAATTCATCCCCCATATAGTAATTCATCCCCCATAGTAATTCATCCCCCATAGTAATTCATCCCCCATAGTAATTCATCCCCCATAGTAATTCATCCCCCATAGTAATTCATCCCCCATATAGTAATTCATCCCCCATAGTAATTCATCCCCCATATAGTAATTCATTCCCCATATAGTAATTCATCCCCCATATAGTAATTCATCCCCCATAGTAATTCATCCCCCATATAGTAATTCATCCCCCATATAGTAATTCATCCCCCATAGTAATTCATCCCCCATAGTAATTCATCCCCCATATAGTAATTCATCCCCCATAGTAATTCATCCCCCATAGTAATTCATCCCCCATATAGTAATTCATCCCCCATATAGTAATTCAATCCCCCATATAGCAATTCATCCCCCATATAGTAATTCATCCCCCATATTAAGTCCCCCCTGTGTCAATTCACTTACCTTTGCTCCGCGCGTTCCTCTCGCCGTGTTCCCGCGCCGTTCCGGTGTAGCATGAAAATCTGTCTCCTATGAGGATCTGTCCCCCTCGACGTATCTGCGCATGTGCCAGTTTCAGGCATTAGCAGCCGATCGGCGATCTCCGGCACATGCGCAGATACGTCGAGGGGGACAGATCCTCATAGGAGACAGATTTTCATGCTACACGGCGGACTGTGAGAGGAGCCTAGCGGGAGCCTAGCTCCGCGGGCCGGATTAAAAGGTCCGCCGGGCCGTAGTTTGCCCATTGCTGGTCTAGAGGGATCCCTCAGGTATGGTATAAACATACTTCCAT